>NW_004440432.1:111987-188035 GCF_000330505.1 Entamoeba invadens IP1
TAACATTTTCTATTTCAGATCATTTGTTTATAGTACTAGAATAGTTCATTACCACCCGAGACAGGTTTTTCCAAACGCGACAGCTTTTTCGCATGACTGTATGATACAATTTAAATAGTCAATTATTGATTTAGTGTTATATTAAATTAAAACTAATAAAATAATTAATTATATAAAAAAATATTTTGGTTTTCTAATTTTATTAATAGAGAAAATTGTTTATTTTAACCTTACGAAGTGAAAACTGGATAATTTATATCCTTGATTTTTTCACTTAAAATAAGTCACTTTTTTTATTTTTGTATTTGAACTAAAAAGATCTTTAATTAAGAACGGCGTGTCAGAAACTAATTTAAATTATGTAAAATTGATAAAAATCGAAGCGCTCTCATGAAAATTTATGTGTATGTCTCGTAACAGCAAGTGTTGACTATTTTGAACACATGGAAAATAGGAAACATGGGTCTGTAAAGACCAGTAGTTTGCGCGAAAACTAATCGATTTCGTGTTTTGAATTTATTTTTAATTATTCTAAAAATAAATTATGATCTAGATAAATCTTATCCAGATTTCACCTTTCCACAAAAAAAGTTGATTCAGTTGACTTGCTAAGGTTAAACTTTTTTAACATAATGTTTTTGAAAACAAGCGAATTATTTATAAAAATATATGAATTGTTTTTGTGATTAAAAACATTTTTATTTTTGTATAACCTCGAAATGTTTATAAAAATGTATATGAAATGTAATATTGAGTGTTGAATGGATAATATATTATTATATATAATAATATAAGATAAACATTAATAAAATATCACTTGTGTTGATAATCAATGATTATCATTAAATAGCTACAAATTGAATTTTTAAATAATATGTGTTTAAATTCAAAACCTCAACTCATAGCATTTATATTATTCAATTACAATAAACGTATTAAAATTAAGCAACACACTCTAAGTACTTTATGTTTTTAATTAACTCGTTTTAAGTCCACAGATAGACATTTTGTACATAAAAAAACACTTTTGTTCATAAAAATTATTAAATATTTTAGCAAATAAAAAATATAAAAACAAAGTGGTAATAGTTTTTCAGTCATTTGCCCTCAAACATAAGAAAATTTCTTTGTTGTCTTTTGAGACAATAGATAATAAGAATTATTTTAATTCGACATTTTATATTATCCTTACCATCTTCCCACAAAATCCAAGTAATTATCCTGAATCAACCGCCATTTTTCATACGACTTTTCAACAAAATATATAAAAGAAACTATTTGAATTGTTCCCATGTGACTTTGAAAAGAAGACAGTAAAAGTGCCTCTAAAGGCAATGTAAGTTTTTTTATAATATTTCCAGTCAACAAACATTGAACGTATTTCAAACCAGATCAGAATCTTTCAAGAACACACAAATGAAATAGAAGTCATACAAAAGCTACGAAAATGAAGTTAAAAAAACCATTTTAAAAAACCAACGAACAAGATTCACAATGAAATTACAAGCAGTGATACCACACAATCACCAGAGTTTCCCCCCTGAGACGACAGCATAATTATTTTTGTCGGCCGCATAGAAACACGAGATTTTTTGATTTGCTCCGATAGTCTTAAATCTGTTTCTAATAGACCTTGCCGTGCGCCCCGATAAACTTTCAGCTATTTTGCTCCACTTCTTGCCAAGCACATAAAATGAGTTGCATATGATTTTGTCCTCATAATGGGTGAACGGACGTTTGTCGATATTTGGGCAGATGTGATTGACGTACCGCTCTCTGCATTGTTTTCTTGAACGAGTGCCGACCAACTTGGCGACCTCGACCCATTGTTTAGTCCCCAACGCTTCAACAGCTTTTAAGAGCATTCGGTCCTCTTCTTCCGTCCAAGTGATCCCAACTTTCCTTTGCCGCTTCATCTTCTCACAGTCGGAGACGTGTGACGATTCAATGATGACGCTCGAGGACTCGGTCTGCATCTGCTGACTGATTCCACGGAGTTCGCATTAAATACCCGCAAACCTGTTTTTCATTTTTGGAATTTTGGTGTGGTGTTTTTTCTTTTGAAATAAATCTGTTTTTGGATTGCAATAGTGTGGAAGTCTCAATTTTCCTCTGAAGTCCCCGACTTATTGGGATCCGGGGCGCAAAATTCTCTTTGAAACTCCCACCCTTTTGGCGCGAAAAGAACATTCGCCTCACAAGTCTTTCTTGTTTTTTGAGTCGCTTGCACAACCCTAGCAAATCGCATTAGTTGCAGAGTTTTGGCTCGGCGGGAAACACTAATCAAAAGTATCAATTGTATTATAATTAATAGTATATAATCTATTGTATATAATACATTTATACTATTTAGGAAATGTCGAACGAAAAAGGTGTTTATTTTTTCACTACTCCAGTGTAAAAGACTGCGGAAACGCCGAAAAAGGGTTTTCTGTTCTTTACAAAATTAGACATTCTATTGTAACTTTTGTTGAAGTGTGTCTTTATTGATAATGACGTGGCGCACGATACTCGGTTTTGAACGGTATTGGGCAAAATAGCATGGGTTTCACACTTGTGGCATTATGCATCACATAACATTGATTTATAAATGAGACGTGTACATATAAAGATCAAAATGTACCTTTTGATATATTTGCGATGTTGCGCGACATCACCCCTAGGTCCTTAAAAAGGGAAAAACAATTGAAAATAATGAAAACTATTAATACCACAACGAAAAGTTCTTTAAAAATATCAAAAGTGCCCAACTTGATGAGACAAAAAGACTTAAACTTGCACGTGTTTTCTTTGTTTCTTCTAAGTAAGAGTTTTACGATTGTTCGTCTGGTGGTGTTTCTTATAAATTGTTTTTCTTTTCATTCGGCAACTGATTAAAACCATTGGAGAATCTTATTAATATCGAAGAACAAACTTATTAGTAAAAATACGATGTATTATATGGACAGTTTTGCGCTGTACTATATTGTACTACGTCTTTTTTGCCGTTCTCTTCATGTTAGTTATCAGACCAAAACCATTCTTTTACAATAAGAATAGAAAATGTCCTTCTTTCTTCACATCCTTTCAATTTCTTTGTTTACTCTATAGTTTACTTCACTAAGTAGGTACTAGTTTTGAATCATTTAAAACTATGATATGTTTACTATTCCTGTATTATTCACAAACCAAATCAACATCAATTCACCCAAATCACGAACAAAACCGTAACAACACAACAAAAAAATTGCCCACCGATTTTTCGTTCCCGACAAACTTTTCCGCGCTATTTCGGGCCTCTCAAAATGATTTTTTTGCTTTTTGAATAACCTCTTTTTTTATTCCGTTAAAATATCAATTGCGGCGTTTTCCCGGTTTATCACACAAAAACAACTCTTTTATCAGACATTTAAACACCATTCGTTGATCTGAAAAAAAACGAAAAAAGTTTCAATTTGCGATGGAATTCCTTTCTTTTCTTACCAAAACGCTTTATTGGAAACTCATTTCCATAAGAGTTTCAATTTCCACGTGTTTTGCCTATTTTTGTCCCTTATCTTTTTCCCGCTCAACTCCGTCTTTTTCGCCAAAAATAAAAACATTTGAGCCCTCAAAGCAAGCTTCATCGCCAACAACTTCTTTCGTTTGTTCTCCTTTTTTTCAACAAAAATTCAACTCAATGAATTTTGATTCCTAACGGAAGTTTTTATCCTATTAAAAAAATTAAAAAAGTTTATTATTTTTATATTTTATTGTAACCATATTATAATTCTATATTTTAACTATTCTTCAATAGTTAAAATATAAAATGGAAGTAAATGAACATACAGAAAACAGAACCTCAATCCACAGACTCCATTACCAAACACTACGCTTCTATCTTTTCCACCTTTTCCATCGGCGCCACTTCCTTCGCTTTCGTAGCTTCGATCTTTTTGTCGAGTTCTTCTGTATCGTCTTCTGATGTTGTATTTGCATTCCTTTCGAGTAGTTCGACATAAGCAGTTGGGGGTTTAATCTCTCTTGGATTGCTTTCCATGTTCTTTGTTTTCTCGGGCTCCTGTTCTCTCTCTTTAATCGTCTCTTCGATAATCTTGACCGCTTCTTTCATTCGTGTTACCTCATTTTTGCCGCCATACACGCTCGCAGTGTTTTCGTCCTCCGCAAGTCCCTTCAGAGATGCAATCAACACATTGACGCTCTTAAAGAATGGCATTTCCATGATCTCAAACGCCTCCGGGCGATCCACTTCTGTGTACTGTAGAATGGAGTGGACAGTGTATTTGACATCGTTCGCCCCCTCCTTCGATTTAAAGTGTTGTTCTTCGTATGGGAAGAAATTCCCTTCCTTCATCGCTTGGAACAGATCAGTCATCCCGCAGTCCTCATCCGACGTATCAGTCGGCGTAAATGGCAGTTTCCCTGTGAAGACCTGATACAGAATAATGCCAATCGCCCAGCAATCGTTCTTCTTAGCATCGTACGTCTTGTCGTTTTCTGTTTGTACTCTGACGATCTCCGGTGACATGTACGCCGGGGTCCCACAAAACGTGTTCGTTTTATTCAAAAGATTTGCCATGATCCCCGTCCCAAAATCAGTGATCTTCACCCAATCGGAGTTTTGGCGCGCTAACAAGATGTTGTCCGGTTTCAAGTCGCGATGGACTACCTTTTTCGAATGCATATACCTCACTCCTTGGACTATTTGATACATTATAAGACGTGTACGATTCAATGATAGTCCTCCACATCGGTCTATTTCATCTTGTAAAGACCCACCTTCCGCAAGCTCGATAACAAGAAACGTCGTAAGTTTGGTCTTCTTATAAGACAACATTGAAACAATATTCGGATGGGCTAGTTCGTTCAAGATCTTCAATTCAGCATCAAAGGCTTCTTCACGTGAAGACCCAATCGCAGACTCAGAAACTGAATACAACTTCATCGCACCATACACTCCACTCTTGTTGTGTCGGACACGGCGAACAGTCCCAAAAGAACCATTCCCTATGCATTTCTGAACAGTAAATTGTGACATCCACTCATGCGCTTGATACCTCTCGTCGTTATACCCAACAAATGTGAACGACAAAGTCCCTTCAAGTCCTTTAAATCCTAAGCTGATTTCATCGTACGACATTAATCGAATGGATAGACCATACCCAACTGTACGTCCATTCACAAACGTCCCATTTGTACTAAAATCAGTAATCTTGTATGTACACTCGGGCGTAAATTCCGGAGTTATAGCAAGGTGAATCGCAGAAATGGTGTTATGAGCATTAACCAACTGTGGGGTCTCTCGTCCAACAACTGCCTCTTTGTTAATTATTATAGTTTATTATTATTATATCTAATGTATATAATAATTCTCCAATAATATAGTTACTTTTTAGTAACTATATTATTATGTTATAGAATATAACACATAAACTGATAAAATATAATATATCTTGAAATGGGTATAATATGAATGCTATTAAATTAATAACAAACTATAAGTCCATACAGATTAATATCACCACACTTTTGTTTGTCATCCGAAATCAAAATTCCCCACGGTTCTTCGTTTTTTTCTTGAACGCGTTTTGCGAGAGATCGAGGTGGATTACTATTTGACAGACTCATGAATGAATATTGTAAAACTTAAAATGAAAAAGACGCAAAAAAGATTTCGTAAAAAGTGAAAAACGGAAATAAAAATTCAACAATTTTTTCTCTTTTTTAATCATTTTTTAATTTTTGCCTCTTTCCATTCCAATTCTTTATTTATTGGTTTATTATTAATATTTGTATTGTAATTTTATAGTTTGAAAATGATTTATTTAAAGTGATAAAATTAAAACCGCAATTTGGCAAAAATAAAACAGGAAATAAACAAATCTTGATTAAATAACAGTATTAAGAACAATGTATATTCGGGTGATTCCAATTTTTTTGAAAGTAGCAAAGTTTTTTAAATTTAATTTGAGTTTCTTTTTCAGAATATTTTAAATGTTTTAATTATAATTTAAAAATTAACATATTTTTTATTTTTAATGATATAATAATAATGTTATAATGAATTTAAAAACATTGATTATTGTTTATAGTCGGGGGATAAATGGCATTAAAAAGGGACAAAGGTAGTTAATTTTGATAAATATAATTTTGAAACTATAATTTTTAAAAAATCTATTTAAAGGTCAAAATAAACATAAAATTAAAATAATAATATAAATTATCGTTTTTTATTTTAAATGATTATAAATTGAATAATTATAAATTTCTATTTCAAAAATAAACAAAAACACCTCAATTTGTTCACTTAAAAAATGTGGAAGTCTAAAACGCAGCACTTTTTATGGTTTGTCTGAAACTTGTTTTGTTAAAGAATTTTTCCTTTGTTTTTTCCTTTGTTTCATTTCTTTTCTGCTCTTTTTCAACTCCAATTGTTTTTATGTTAAAATGGTCTTTCTCTTATCTTTTCTCAATGGAAATGGTTCAACAACGAAAGATTGAAAGATTGAAATAACAAATGATGATTTTTCAGTGATTCCCTGACACTTTCAAAAATTGACACTGTTGTTAATTCATTAAACTCTGGCATTTTAACCATATACATCATGAATATATATTGAAATACAGTTTTTAAACTGGTTTCTTGTATTTAAATTGCTTTTTTATGTTGATTGCCTGTGGTTATTTCATCAAGGGTTCCTTTCTCTTCTTCTTCCATTGTTTTCAAAGATTGAATAATATCAAAAATAGATAGTTATGGTTTTCTTTTATTATTTTCAAAGTAGTTAATTGAAAAAACCCTTCTAATACTTTTATGGTTAAATAAATTATATTTTATAGTTTTTTACTCAAATTAACTACTTCTGTCCCAAATTAACCCCCTTTATCACCCGACTATACATGTTTATTTAAGTTAATTATTTGTAGTAATAATTATTATTTTTTAATCATTAATTTATGTATACATTTATTTATTTATTTAAATTTTAAATAATTTATGGTTATTATTTTTATACAATTTATAATTTGAAAAATAAAACAAACTTTTACACCCGCCACTTTATTATGTATTTTCAATAATAATTAATAATATTTAATAATACTTTAATAATAATTATAATTAAATATAAATATGGTTACCTGTTACTTTTATTTACTATTCAATATACTAAACTATTTATATTTTTAATTATACTATTTCAATAAAACAATCTAAACTAAAAAGAGAAAAAAAATTTAAAAACACAATAAATAACAAAAGGGGAGATGGAGCCAAAATACACAAAATATGTTCTTGGGAGAGTGAACTCTCAATCTTACCAATCTTCTTTTAAAAGTGTGATACCCGAGCTCTCATGTTCAACTGAAAATTGTTCTCATTGTGATTCAATCACATCTCTTCTCTTCAATTCCAAGGGAGATTCTTTTATCTCAACATGTTTGTCTATAATCTCAAAAACTCTTTTGCGGAACGAAAATCATTTATCACTATTTTCACATTGAAATTGTGCTCATTAAAAGCTTTAGACGGATATGTCATGGAATGGGACACGGAATCATTTAACTTCACAAACGACTTTTATATCGGTCACGAAGGCACCGTTAACGGTATTACAGACGAACAGAATTGTATAGCTGTTGTATGCAACGATGGAAGCACATCCCTCGTCGATAGAAGATTCGTTTGTTCTCTCATCTCAATCACAAATTTGTAACAAATAATCACCTCTCATTTTTTCAATCTCGAGATTATTATGGCGGAATGTAAGAGTGGTTAAACGCGAAATTTAACTAAAAAAACAACAAAGTAATTCGTAGGGAAAGATCGTCACACTGGAAACGGCAAAGAGAAAGAGCAGACACTGCTGTTTTTGCCAAAATAAACTCGCAATAGGCTATGATGATGGAATCATTAAGTTCTGGGATATTGTTTCACAGAAATGGGGAGACTCAATTGAACAACACAGAGAGGCTATCACCTCAATGTCGTCGCGAAAGAATGAGATCATGTCGTCGTCGCTTGAAGGATCTGTCGCTGTGTGGAATGTAGAAAAAAACGAGGAGAGGTACCACTTCAAGCTTGACAAGCCAATTAACAGCTGCAAGTACGTACCAAATGGAAAAATGATTTTGCTATCGACGTCGAATGGAGACGCTTTCTTTTACAAACTTGAAAACAACTCCAAGTCCTCGTATTTTCACGGTTTTTCGAAAAACGTCGATTGTGTCCCGTTCGATTTTCTCACAGACACAAGGGAGGGCCAGTTCCTCAAGAAGTTCATTGTCAGTTCTGACGAAAACCGAAACATCAACTTTTGGTCTGTTGAAACGATGAAGTGCGTTGCGACAATAGATACACTGGACTCACCAGTAACAGCGCTGTCGTGTCACCCAACTCAGATGATTCTGATCACTGGGGGAAACATTTCAGACACTTCGATTAAATTGTGGAAATAAGTTGGGTTTAAGGTATTGGAAATAAACAAAGAACCATTCATAATTATAAAAAACAAATAAATTGAAGTAAATTAAACTAATCCAAATCCATTAGTGTTATTCAATGCAAAGGTGAGCTTTTCTTTAAGCTCCTCCTTTGACTCGTATGGCGGGAGCAGGAAGAGATTATTACACGTACTTGACGTCGGGAGTCTGGATGCGTCGCCGTGCTTCGCGACGATGAATTTGAGGTTTCCCAATCCGCCGGGTGGACTTCTGTCAGAACCTGTTGCGAAGAAGAGGAACTTCTTTTTCAGATCGATGGGGTATTCGTGTAGTATTTCCCAAAGCCATTTGACGACAGGTGTGTCTTTGTTAAACCCATTCGCGTACCTTGTCATGTTCTCTAACTCGTAGAAGTCGAATACGTCGCTACCCGAGACCAACAACTGTAATTCCCGTGGCGAGAAAATAGTGAGAAGACGACTGTTGAAGACCAATTTGAAACCCGAGATGAAAGCGGAGAACTGTTTTTCAATTGAAGTATTTAGTATGTAGTCCGTCATCAGTTGGATGTACTCCAATTTGTTTTCTTGTGTTACCATAATCTCTCCTCCGTTAGGTTTCAAGTCGATAGTCTTGACCTGCCCGTTGATCTCTTCGAGGTGTTGAAAAGTTAGACACATTGTTTCTTCGATATCATTCTTAGCATAGTCCTTAAGGAAGTTAAAACTGTTTAACACTTCGGGCTGAATCTCTTCTAAGTCGTTCATTTGCGTGGTGATCCCAAGCATCTTTTTATAGGCGACCAAAGGGAGTTTTGCCTCCAAAATGACGCCGTTATAAATAGCGAGTCCGAAGAGTGTTCCGATCAATTTGTAGTCGTTGAGGGATTGTGAAGTCGAGTTGAACCAACACATTCGAGTCTTCTCATTGTAGACGAACATGTTATTATTTGGTTGGAATATGTCACGTGTGACCAATTGGAACCATTCCTTTCTCACTCCGCCATGGTCAAGTCCTTCTTCCCCTTCGAATTTGACATGAAGAGGTTTCTTGAGATCGGCGACGTTAGCTTCGACCAATTGATTTAAAGAATCGACTAAGACGTGATCTCTTCTAATAGTGATATTGAGATTCATGTTTTGTTGTTGTCCTCTTGCAATAGTTTCTCTGAGTGCTTGCATTGTACTTTGCTCTTGTTCTTGTTTAGCTTCTTGGTGTAAAAATTTCATTTTGTAATTGACGGGGATGACAAAAGGGAACTTCAAAAGACTCTTTTCTGGGTTTGTATAGAAACTTTGAATGTCCTTTGGAAAGGGGCGTGCGTTCGCGACAACTTCATTATAGAAATTGTCTTCGTCGACATAACTCTTCTCCGCATTGACCGCGTAAAACACTTTCATCACATCCAACGCAGAAAAGATGGCAAAATCATTAGTTTTCATTAAGATGGATTGGACGGATAAGAACTGCTCCATATTTCCTAAGAAACACAAGAAGGCCTCTTTCTCTTGTTTTGACAAGAAAACTCGAAGGCGCGCCAAAAACGGGCCACGTTTAATTACTGAGCAAAATTCGCCCATCGAGTCGTCTTCCGCAAAGACCTCCGAACACAGCGTCGCTACTATCGCCTCGATCGGCTGTTGACTTTCCTTGACTTTGGCGAGAAACAGTTTGTGGCCTTTTAATACGGCGTCGTAGAGCGGCGATGACGTTTTCAAGATGAAGTCGCAGAACTCGAACGCCTGAAGTAAGTCGAAGTCCCCTTTGGAATTTGTGAAGGAAGAGATGATCGACTCGGAAGATTGAAAGAGCTCCTCAACTAAATGCGTTAACACTACTTTCGCTGCTGTGGTCAATGACTTGAGACGTTCTAAGTTACAACATAAGTGACAGAGAGGGGGTTGCTGTGTGTATATCATGTCGAGGTCGACCGGATCTTGAAATTGTGGGGATGAACGGCAGAACGTGTTTTGGCATGTCGAGACACCACAGCCTATGAGCAAACGTGTCTCGTAATATTCCCGTGGTATCTTTTTGGTGGGAAGAGACATCACTTCTATTTGTCTTTCCAGTTTTGTGCTCTGAACAAACACTTCATCCAAAACTAAGTGATATCAGTTATAGTTCTTTTATAATTGTTTTACTATATTATTTGTTAAGTGGCGGAGTGTAAGTAAAGAGTCACATATAAATTAACGTTTTTTTTATTTAACGAATTGCTCTATTAGATTCTTTTTTAGTAGTTTAAATTATTCTTTTATAATAAAATTATTATGTGTCATTTCGTGGAAAAAAAAAAGAAAACCAATCGAAAAACAAAAAGATAATAAATTGTTTTTAGTTAACAAAGGAAAAACCCTAAAATTTTTAAAAGTAAACTGTGTTGCTCTGATGACGACATTTGAAAATCAATCAAACACAATTCGTTGTTTCAAGACAATCGGAGAGTACGCAGGGGAAAAACCAGCATCATTGACATATAGAGACGATATGTTGCAACTTTTAGTCCCAGTGAATCACACCTTTATTACATACAATGTTACCAGGGGAATTGTCTACAACTTCCAATCAGACTTTTTCGAGGAGAAGGTTTTGAGTGTTTTTTCGACTGCTGACACTTACGTTGTTGTAACAAAGCACTTTGTGCACTTCATCGACTCACAAAAGGCGTTGACTAAAATGGAAATTGGTGGCAAGGTGTTTTCTTCAATACTGATTGGGGAGTTTTTGTTGGTCACCACGGAGTCTTTCTTGCACATCATTTCTGTTTCATCGAAAAGCGAAGTGAAAAAGTTGAAAATGCCATGCGAATCGCCTATCTTGTACCATTCCAAGGATTATGTCAACAAAGTTCTCTTAGTTAAAGACACACAGATCTTCCTTTACAACTTCAACACCGAAAAGACGCTCTTTACTTTCACATTTTCAGAGAAAATCACATCGATATGCCAGTCACCAGATGTAGACATCCACGCAATCGCACTGAGGACCGGTGAAGTTGTTTTATTTGATTTAAAGAAGAACAAGAAGATATTCTCTCTTCAAGTGGCAAGCCAACCGACGAGTATGTGTTTCTTGACTGGCCTTCCCAACGACGATTTATTCTTGTGTGTTGGTGACGTCAGTGGTGTTATTACAATTCTTTCTGTCAAGACCTCCGCTCTTGTTGGCAATTTATATCACCACACCAAGGCTGTCCACACCTTGTTCTCATTACCAAACGAGCTTCACTTTTTCTCCATTGGCTCAGATAACGCAATCAGACTTTTCCGTTGCGATCCCGACTCCGGTATTTTAATGCCAATGTTGTCCACCCAACTCAAAGGCCATACACAAACACCAAACATTTTAAAGCTCTACAGTGATAACTCCGTGATCACAGCTGCGCCTGATGGCTCTGTCAGAGTCTCTTCACTCACTAATTTCTTCGACAGCACCGAGTTTGGTCAGCGCATAGGTAACGTGGCTCAAGGGTCGAAGAAAGACAAATTAGTAAAGACAGTGACAAGCATTGCGACGAACAGCCGTTACCACTTGTTGAAGGGGACAGTTGCGACAACCCACCTCAACACTCCTTATGGTCTTTTGTGGAGTGTTCATAATAATGCACTGATCCGGACCCGTTTTATCTTCTCCGTTAAATCTCTCCATTCCGACAGTGTCAATCCCGGCCTTTCGAGTGATGAGTTGACGTTTGGTACGTCTGTCTGTTTTTCGCATTGTGGGAATTTTGTTATTTATGGGAGTTCGAATGGATTGATTGACAGATTTAATGTTGAATCTGGCAATGCTGTTTGTTTGTATAATCACCATACCGGGAAAGTGACAGGTGTTGATTGTGACGTTAACGACCGATTTGTTGTGTCGTCTTCCAGTGACGGGACGGTTTTGTTGTGGGAGTTTGAAACGGGAAAAGTTCTTGACGTATTACTCCGATCTGAATCTCCAATCATCTTTTTTGAGTTCAAGAAGGTGAATAATTTGTTGCTTGTTGTCGATGGACAGAACATGTTATACGTTATTGACGTCACGACACGTCGGGTGATTCGAAGATTGCAACTTGAGAATGACGTGAGTGCGATTCGTTTTAATGCTAAAGGCAATATGTTATTTGTTGCGTACACGTGTCAGATTCTTGAGGTGTATGACGTGATCACGATGAACAAAATTGATTATGTGAAGACGACGTTTGGGATTACCTCAATGGACATAAGTTCAAATGGACAATTTCTTGTTGCGACAGCGAATTTGGGGAAAGATGTGAAGGTCTTTTTGTTGAGGGATTTCTTTTCACTAATATTGAAAACGGCGAGTTCGGAGCCGATTCCAGTAAGCTTTAATATAGAAAAGAAAATCAAAAGTTATAAAGAGTATTTGTATGACAAGGAGATTGAACCGATGCAGATTGAGGCGAAGGAATTGCGAGAGATTGAAAAGCTTCTTGAAATGAGTGACGCGAAGACCACGTGGCGAAATCTTCCCGTACTTGACAAGTTGAGGAAAGAGAACCAGATTGAGAAAGGCAAAACGGTGGACATAGAAGAGCTTCCATTTTTCATACCTTCTGGATTCACACAGAGCAGTAAGATCTTCCAGCCAGTGAAGTTGGAGAATAATCTCACCACCCAACCGATCGTCTTACAGTCGATACTTGAAGACAAGTTGATGAAGAAGAATGACGACGAGACGTTGGAGTATTTGAAGTCGCTCAATTCCTCGAAGCTTGACTTTGAGATTCGCAATTTGTCGCACAACGAATTTGCGCTTCTCGACACATTCTTGGAGTTCTTGAATCGAAGACTGTTGTCGTACCGCGACTACGATTTTATTATTACAATGACTCAGGTCACAATGAGAGTTTGTTTCTTTTATTCTATTCTTCTACGGAGTTATTCGTTGAAGAAGTGGAGGTATAGAGTAACACATAGACACACATCCAAGAATTGATTAACGAAAGACATAAAGAAGCAGTCAAGTCCATTTCCAATACTTTGACCAAATTGTGGAAGCCTGTCGATGCTCTTTTCAACACAGACTTCTCTCTGGTCGCCTTCCTCTCGGGAATTTCTATTTGATGATTTGATTGGTTTGATTTGAACCATTTTAAACTATATAATTACTATAAAACTACTATAACACATATCTAATTGTTGTATAGTTTGATATAATACTCTTCAATAACAAAATATAACATTCAAATAACATTTTATGCGTGTGGGCGTTTCATCGGCTTTTTCATTGCTGCTTTTGTCTCTGACTCAAATATTTTTGTTGTCGATCTCCTCCTCTCTTTTGTTTCTTCCATTGTCAAACACCCTTCCCTTCGTTTTTGTCTTAATTTGCGGAGTTTGCCAATCAATTTGCCTTCCTCTTTATTTTAATAATAGTTTAATAATAGTTTAATAATAGTTTAATAATAGTTTAATAATAGTTTAATAATAGTTTAATAATAGTTTAATAATAGTTTAATAATAGTTTAATAATAGTTTAATAATAGTTTAATAATAGTTTAATAATAGTTTAATAATAGTTTAATAATAGTTTAATAATAAATAATTTTTTAATAAAAAGAACTAAAAAATTCCACAAAAAAACAACCAACAAACCGACAGACGCCTTGATGTATTTTTCAAGATCATCCTTTCCCAAAACAGGTAAGAAGTGTCTGTAGTTTTCGAAAACTTCTTTCTCCTCTTTAGTTCTCTTTCTGTCAGCGACTCTGAGTTTCTTAGGGTCGACGAGTTCGTTTTCGATTGCCAAATTTCTGACGCGAATTCGCTCGATGTACATCTTATAATATTGTTCGAGTCTTTTAAAAGTAGCTTCTCTACTTTCTTGAGTGTCATCTGGGCCGAAAGAGACGTCAGTGATTGAGAGCTCTGCGTTATTAAAGAACTCGAATCCGAATTCTTTTCGATATGGATTAAATTGAGCTTCGAAGCCATCATAGACGGGTTGTGAGTAAGCTATTTCCTTTTCAGGGCGTGCGTCGAACTCTTCATCTTTCAATCTAACCTCTTTAGCAGGCTTCATCTCAACGATCCCATTTTTGACAAGAAAAGCGTCAGTCATGTCGGGAAGTGGATGTGTCGGTGTTTCTAAATAATATTGTAAGTAATGACTGCGACACTCCCGCGCAGCTTTTGTCTTCACAAAGTTTTGGACTTCTACCCAATTGTCTAACCCTTTCTCTTCAATAGCTTCTAATAACATCAATTCTTCATCAGCTCCCCAATCAGGTGTTAACAAAGGAAAGTGAAGTGTAGGGACTACGGTATATCCATGGTCGTTCTTATGCCGACCTACCTCTTTCCCTTGTGAAAAACACTCTAAACATAAATCAAAATTATCACATATCGTGCATGTGATTCGAGTCGTTGAGGTGATCGTCTTGTTGCAACAGTTGCATGTGATGTTCTCCCATGGACAAAACATTTGCTTTGATTTTCTAGTTAATTATAGTTTATTGGATATTATATCACTTTTACTTCACTTCTAGTTTTATTAATAGTTCTTGTATCATTAATATATAGTTTTATTAATCTTTTGTGAAAAAATCGTTTTCAAATCTTTTTTTCTTTTGTATTTATAAATTATCATTTTAATTCCTTTTATTATATATAAATTTAGTAACATATAGTAACATATAATTACAATTATAGTTCAATTATTGAAAATTAATAAATTATAATAAATAACTATTAGCAGTATAGAACTATCACTTTTCATTAAGAAAGACTATTCTTGGTTTCGTGAGTTGAGCGGAGACTTGATTGTCACCAGTTAACAGCAGTACTTGGACATTGGCGTACTGGTAAAACAAGTTGTTGTCAATTGTAGTCACAAGATGAGGTTGTTTGTCTGTACTCATTTCGTATTGGAGGAAGTTCATATTCTGCACATCACTTCTAGTTTAAATAAACTATACTCAATAGTATTCAGACAATATTAATAACTTTACTAAAAACAAACTATAACTACAAGTTTCTTTTGTTCTGCGATGCGACTTACTGTGTTGATGAACTTAACGGTGTGTTTATACAATGGGGAGGAAAGACTCAGTGCGTGTCGTGTGAGGGAAGAAAGGCTATTGAAGATGACGAGTCCGCATTCATTCTATTCCTTATTATTTACTAGTAAACAAATAGTATAATACTTATTAAATAATAGTAAAAAAACAAACGAGAGAGTCATTAAAGGTGTTGATCAAATTGATGAGGGAATGCTCGACAACGACATGAATCTGTTTAAAATAGGTATGAGCGTCTTGTGTAGAGAGTTCAAGTTGTGACACAATGACGTCATAGACTATATCAAAGTCCAGATCTCGGATTGTGTCGATCCATAACACTGGGCGACTCGTTTGTTTAATGAAGCAACAAGCAATTGTGACTAACACTCGATAATAAAGACTATCAACCGTCCCTACTAAATCATATATCTTCCCCGTCTCCATGTGACGGGTGGGCAATGCACTGTCGATTGCCGGTATTCCTGTAGTACATTCGGTGTGTTCCATGTTATCTGCATAGTCTAAAAGAGTGTATCTGTTCGGAACTATTTGACAACACAACATCTTCAAAAAATTACTCAACTTTTCAGGTTCAACAAAAAGCGGAGATATCTTAATCAGGGGTGTCTTGATAAAGTCGTCAACAGTTTTAATACCCGCTTTTAATAACACTGATGATGATGTGGGATCTAAGTATGTCGACAAAATTGGGTCATTGATGTGAGTCGATCCTGTGATGCTGAGCATTGTCTTTTTAATCTTTCTGTATTTCTCAATTAATAGTTAAATAAGTTTTATTATTAATTATTAATTATAATTATTTATTATAATTATTTATTGTATATACTTTTTACTATGTAAAAATTGGAGTCTAAAACTTGGAGCCTTAACGTCTGTAGAAACATGACTCACTATGAGAGTTGTGGCGCTTAAAGTATACAAACAAGTATAAGGAGTTTGAATACAATAATTAAAAGACATTTAACTGCGAAATTCAATACTTCGAACAACAAAAGAAATGGTAGAATAACTTACTTAAAATGAACTAAAAAAGTGAATAATAAATATAGAAAAATTGGTGAAAAAAATTAAAAATATTGGAAGAAACTGATTATCAAATAACTTCATCAATGAGTAAATTAGAACCTATTTATATGATGAATATCGTTTTGTACTTAGACTCGACGAAAACGTTACACAAGTTCTTTTGTGTGAGCAAAAAATGTAAAGAGGCAGTTGGAATGCTTCACATCATCCCGTACAGAATTTCTGATAACAAACCAACCTCAACCTTCCTTGAAAAGTTTTCGAAATTCTTCCCAAAGCTTCACACGGTGAAGTGTACGCTATCAATGCTAAATGACATAAAGCTTCCGCGGAGTGTTGTGTTTCTTATAGGGTTTATAACCGCTTCACAAGAAACGAATTTCCAGTCAAATTGGCTTCAGATGTGCGTCGAAGTCCACATACAAACAAACTGCTTTTCACGAGTGAACTACGCGAAAATGACAAATATCCAATCTCTCTATTTAGTCCTTCAAGCCAATTCCCAAGCTGGAAACGTGTTTTCGGGGAGACAACTTTCGTTCCTGCCGACACTCAAGAAAATCGTCATCGACTGCTTTGCAAACCACTTGGATGGCTTTTTGGAAGAGTATGACAAATCAACGAACCTCAAGTTCAAGAAGTCGATTTTCAAAATCAGAAATGCGGAAGAGAAGGACGTTGACAATTTGTACAAACTGAATTCGTTTGGCGCGTACGTTGGTCTGTATTTCCACCAAATCAGCGAACTTCCATATTTTGTGATATTACTTCCCTACTTCGGGTACTTAAATGTTGCTAAAGCAGACGACTTGGAAGCGGAGAAAATGTACATTCAATATGGGAAGAAGCTCCACCTTTATATTGGTTTAAATAAAAAGACAGAAAAACTTGCTATTCACAACACACACATTCAATCCCTCTGTGTGACTGGTTTAGACTGTTCTAAAAATTTGACAGTTCCCACCAACCTCCAGAATTTAAAATTGACGCGGTGCACGTTACCGTCACTCGACTTGAAATACGTTTGTCTTGAAAATGTGACATTTGATAATGTGGTTGTGGATACAGTAACTTTTCCCTTTACACTAACGGGTCTGACGTGCGTGAAGTCGTGTGTGTCTACAATACACAACCTTCATTTACTCAATCTACCAGCATCAAAAATTCTTTCTGTTGCGTTAACACTCTCTCGTCCACTTCTTCCTACGAACCTGAACGAACTAATCTTCTCAAGTTCACCAGTCACTTTCTTCCCAAATATCATGAATTGCACTTTTCGGCAGTTGAAACTCTTCCGTTGTAATGAACTTGTTAGTGTGCAGATACCAACAACAGTGACAATGTTAGCAGTGTGCTCTTGCAAAAACTTAACAAGTGTGGGTCTTGTTGGTGTCTCGCTCAGGAAAATTGAAATAACCGAGAATGTTCAGCTCTTAAATGTTCCTCTCGTTCCTCCTCTTGCGTCAATATACCTCTCAAAAAATCAATTGTTAAATCTCGTTCTGCCAGATAGCATCAAAAAGGTCAAAGCTGTCCAATCTCGTATATCAAGTCGAACCAATATCGGATTAACGCGGCTCTCCCTGACAGCCTGCAGCGATATGCCAATATTCGAACTGTTTCCCAACCTTGTACTCATCACGTTGATAAGTCAGCTTTTGCCGTCCACCGACTTCCCACGGAGCTTGCAGTCGATTTTTTTAAACGATCTCAACCTCTCAAAACTCGATCTTCAAAATCACTCAAATCTTACGTCTCTCACTGTGTGGAAGTGTAACAACCTCACGGGTATCACAACTCCACAATGTCTCATCAAGCTCGACCTTTCCCGAAATACATTATATACAAACGACATTTCTAAGAGCAAAAGCCTCAGGGAACTTAAAATAGTGTCGTGTAGGATGGTAGAATTCACACTTCCCCCATCGGTGAGTGTCTTCGTCAACAACAAAAACACGTTTGTGAAGTAAATTAATTCATTGTACTATGTTTATTAGTTTATCACTCTGAATAACTATTTTATTATAATTCAAGCTATAATTTATAAAACATTCTTATACCAGTATTTAACTATAAACAAATTATATATTTATTAATCATTATTTTCTATGGAATTATAGTTTTTAAATTAAAAATAATTAGAACACAAGCAAACTAGAAACATATTATATTTTATTAATCATTATTTTCTATGGAATTATAGTTTTTTAAATCAAAAGAATAATTAGAACACAAGCAAAGGACGAAATAGCATCAAAAGTGTTTTATGGCATTTACTCGTTAAAGTTGGTGTTCGCGGCGACGTTTTCTGCAGCCTTAAATTGCGTGTTTTCATTCGCGACGTTGACGACGTTCTTCATTGCGGAACTGACCAATTGATACGTCTTAAAAAGGCCAATAGACACTGCTATGAGTGCAACAATAAGGGCTACGACTACAGCAGCGACAGTAGTTGCTGCAGCGATAGCACCGGTGTTATTGATTTCGCCAGCTAGAATGCATTCGACCTTGTTGTTCAATTGTTGTGTTCGATCTGTTTGATTCATCACCATACAATTACCACATGCATCTAATTGGTAATGTTCTGTTTCAGTATCAGCAAACATTACAAGAGAAGCAGTGCCATCTACATACGAGCACTGACAATAGAAACATCGAGCTTGGTTTGAAGTTAAAGTCGGGAACTCTTCAGAGACAATACACGACTTGTCTGTATAGACGGGAAGACCTGTTGTTGTGTCACAAGTCGCTTCTTCACAAAGGTTTCGACTTGCTGGTTTCGATACATCTTTAGTAACTACCCATTTGTGTGTACAAGTCATCTGAGTTGCTGTATCTAATATACTCCCTTCATAAGTCGATGACCCTCCCGTACAAGTCTCTACACATTTGTATTCAAAGCATTTGTTATTAAAATGGACGCCATCTCGAGTTGTAAAGTAAATGTTATCTTGTGATGGGTTGGTCATATTAATAGTCTTGAATTTGCAGTAATATCCATTTTCAATGTCACATTCATAAGTTGGGAGTCTGCAGCCATAGTCGTGATTCTCTTCAAATTGGTCACAATTGGAATTGGCACTTGTTGGGCATTTATTTGAGACACAAGTCGTCGAATCACATTTCATAGATCTTCCCACATTATCATAATTATCATAGACGGACTTCCTGATAGACTCTACCTTTGTATTTTGTTGTGTACATAATGAATAGGCATCTTCACATGTGTTACTGCCATTTTCTAATATAACTAAAGCCTTCACTATACAATTCTCAGGTTGACACTTAAAGTCGGGGTCAACTTTACACTCATTGGAAGTACAGATATACTGAACACCTCCGTTGTCCCGAGGACAATCATCATAGACTTCAAATTTGGCTTCTTCTTCTCCACCACTTGGTGTTATCAAACATCGCTTGCAATTGGATTCGACAAAACTCCATTCACAATAGGCTTCTGCGTCTGCTTCAGCCATGAATTCATCACTCTGTGCAAAGCCATATACAAAGTTGTAAGTATCTAATTTGGACGAATAATGATAAGACGCCTTGAGATAGTCCATACATACCCCAAACTGAGCAAAAACGTCTTCAAAGAGTTCTTCTTCCAAACAAGTTACTGGGTATCTTGGGATGCACTGATTGTTCCTACAATCCTTTGGAATTTTGTAAGTGATATTAGCCCCACTCTTCGAAGTCCAAGTCTTCTCTAACTTGATATTGTCACAGACTGAGGTATAGAGACCAGTGCTTGTTTCACAGACGGAACATTGAGGGACTTTGTTCATAGCGTAACTACACTTCCCAGTTGTTGTATCATATGTGTATTTGTAAACAGTACTATCCCCTCCACAGGTCAATGGTAAACAGACTTGACAGAAGGTCTGTGGGTCTTGAGTTACACCATTCACTTGGTTTGGATACATACACATCATTCCATTTGCACTGCAAACGCCATTGAATCCTCCACACGACGATTGCAAAGAAGTGCATGTTGTGGTAAACACAACTTTGTTCTGTGTCGCGTCCCATTTACATATCCCACAATTCACATTTAATTCGGAATCAGTCACTTTTTGAACTACGGTACATACATTGTTCGTGCATCCATAGACATACATATTAGCACAATTGGTATCTGCGGGGACCGTTCCAGTACATGTAATTGGGTTCCATATTAATTGTCCCGTTGTTTCATTACATGAAGAGACCATACAGTCTTTAATAGTTAAATCTTCTTTACAAATCGAGTTGACACATTTTGGAGTATCACCAGTGTAATCACAGATCTGAGTGTTATCATTACAGTAGACTCCATTCGGCTTAGTATCACATTTGCAGATATTGTTTGTTGTGGCATTACAGTAACAGATCGATTCTCCAGAAGTATCACCACCACATGAGGAGTAGACATCACAACTCAATTTGTTCTCACATTGCCCAGTCTTTTCGTTGCATTTTGCAATATAACAATCCATCTCTATATAAGGCATAGTCTTCACACAGACTTTCGTCTCGACTGTACACGTCAAATCAGCACTGCACTTGTATTGTTGGCAATTCGACGTTTTCAACGGACATTTATTCGTTCCTCTGGTATTCTTAATACAATAACCAGAAATGGCATCACATTTGTAAGTCCAACAATATCCATCAGCAGCGGGTGTGTCATCTTGTTGGCAGTTATCGACCAATTTGCATGTATCTCTGACTTGATTATTTGGGCATGTCGTACTCATGCAGCTGACAGGGGGTTGACATGAAGTGTTATACCGACTTACCACACAGCCTTCCATATCATTACATGTGTAGTCACCAACACAAGTCGATGGACATACAATCTTCTGTTTTGGATTTGCTGGTGGCCAAGGTGTGCATGAAGCAGTTGTAGTATCACAGTATGAGTAATAACAAGTGTTCTCACAACACATTGGACATGTGCATCGATTCTTGGCATCACAAAATCCATTGCACTTTGTTCTATCGCACCGTTCCGTTAAATTCGCTCGAATGCCAACAAAAGCGTCATTGATCACAGCCTCTATTTGTGTCTTATCGCTTGTCTCGTGGAAGTGATCTCCAAGTGACAACAAAGTTGTTAATTTGGCAGTCATAGCACTTCCTTGGGTATTCAAAGAGACGACATGCACTGTTAAATTCTTTTTATCGAAATCAGTAGACGCTGTAAATTCACGAGATATGCCTTCATCAGTCAAAACTAATATAGTACCTCTTTTTATAGACTTTTTACTGACTTTGTCTGCCAAGTCTCTTTGTGCAGCAATGATCAAAGAGTCAACTTTCCCTTTCACTGGTTCGAATGATGAAAGGAAGTCATAATTCAAATTAGAAAGAGTTGTCTTTGCTATTGAATAAGCTTCGCCTGTTAAGTAATAAACAGTGACGTCTGTTATTGTGGCGAGATTCTTGTAATTCCCAAATGCATTTTGTACATTCTTAAGTGCAGCTTTGTCACTGATACCAAAGACAAGTGCTAACTCACTATTCACATTATTAGCAGTAAATTGCTTAACACATTTGGCTGTCATGTTTGTATAATAATCACTCACAAATTGCGCATTAAGTCCATTAAAGCTTCTGAATGTCACTGACTTCCCACCAATGAAGTCCATTCGACATATGTCGTAATTGTCCTTCTTCACATCATCTCTTTTAGCTGAGAGTACTACGTATACCAGTGGAGATTTCGCAGCATACTGATAACAAGTCTTTCCATTCACATCAACTTGAGTCAGTCGAGTGTCGTCAGTTGGTACTCTGTCCCAGTCAATTTCAAATTTCATAATGGGATACCCATAATCCTTTTGACAAAAGTCTTGTTCGGTGTTTGTATCTAATTTGGTGTAATCAGCTACATTGTTATCTTCATTCATTGTTTTAGTCACCCAAACTCCATTGTCGTTATAAGTCCAAACAAAGTGTCTCCATGGCTGCATTGCAAGATAATAATAGATGTCATATCCGTTGTCATAGGAGTGTTGCCACATACCAGCATTCTTCCCTCTCCCTATTCGACCCATGTCATAGATATCAACATCTCCACTGAACTCATTCAGTATGTCAGCAAGTGCTATAGCACATAATATGATTATAATAATACTTCGCATTGTGATTATCAAGTGCTAATGTACCTTTTTATATTCTTTTGAACCAAAAATGAAAACAAAAATATTTAAAATAGGTAGGACTTGTTATTTCACGTTTGATATTACTATCATATAAACATTTTATTGTACAAGACTCAACACATTAGAATGAGTTTCATTCTATTAATAAATGTTTATCTTTATTTCATATGGAATAAACATATAGAGCCAGTCGATAAACGTTGTCTGTTCCCCAAACGTTGTCTTTTTGACAAAAAATAATTGATTTTTGTTTTAAAAAAACGGGAATTAGGTAAAAATGAAAAAAAACTGGGAAAAATATTGAAACAATGATTTTGGGGTTTTTCAAAAAAATTCCCGAAATATTCCATTTATAATGGTCTAAAAATCGGCAGACAACGTTACAGACCAGACAACGTTTAGCAAATGACTCTAGTTTAAATCTATTGTAAATAGTATATTTAGAAAATTTCTTAAGATATCTTAATGGTTATATTATTAGAAAAATGCAATTCAACAAAATACACTTAAAATTTGTTCTATCTAAAACAGGTAATTTTCACACATTGAATTAAATGCCAAAATCACCTTTGAGCTATTCTGTCAAACTCAGAACAACTGTAAAGAAGAAAAAAGAGAGTTTAATTGATTAAATTATGTGGTAATATCAACTTTTTGTTGTTTAAGGTTATTTTATCAACACCATTTAAATTGGACAATCAATATTTGACTCATTTCGACATGAAAATCAACAACTTTTTTTGGAACAGAACAGAACTTGTTTTAATCTAAAAAAAACTTTTGCATCAAACAATTTTGTGTGATATAAAAATAGCGCACTGGTTTTATTGACCAATTTTAAAAACAAGAAGAGAAAATTTCAAAAATCCAAAACAGTTCATCACGTCTTTGAAGTATCAAAGCACATCCGAACATTTAAAACATTTTAAATAAGTTAAAATTTAGTAAAATTATAGAATAAAAAACTACTAAATAACTTAAATAAAATTATGGCCCAATACAGAATCCAAAGTGTAAAGCACAATGGATTAGGGTACCCGGCAATTTCTCAGACATATATGAGAGAACAAATAACACTATCTATTCCTATGGTATGCCTTTAATATTTTCTTATTATTTCTTTATATCAAAATATTTCAACAAAAATTTAAATTATGGGACTTCATTAATTCGTCTCATGAGACTCTAATCTAATTTCTTGCACTTTATTGACAACTCTCATCGTTTTCTCGCACTTCTGGGGTGCTATGTCCTCTTCAGCAATCATCAAATTGTCTGCCTGTCATCAATCTGTTATATAACAAGTTATTATACTTCATATAGTTTATCACTATTAACATTTACTATAAAACAATAGAATAAACAAACGCATTGTCGGGTTCTCGCAGGCTATTGAACATGAGAGCTTCTTCTTCTTTTCTTTGCAATTAACTTGAGTTAAAGAGTTATTACGTCTCTTCTTCTTTTTTGAGTTTTGTTCTGCAATTGACTCTTCAATTGGTGGATTAGACGTGATTTGTTCATCACTATCGGAGTCTACTGATGAGAAGGTGTCTAAGATGAGAAGTTTGAAGAGAGTATCCAGTGTTCTACATAAGACATAATTACAATAAGAAATGCCATTGATAAGGAGTGGAGTATATTTGAGAGTCACATCACCACCAGAATACCTTTTGACATCTATTTTTTCATTCATAAATAATAGAATAGCCCCTTTGTTTTTGTCAATATAATTTGGAGAAGAGAATACCGTGTAACACAATGGATAAGTACTCTCTGTATTTCCAAAGAAGGTAGTTGCTATTCCATTCTTGACACATTCATGTTCTCGTATTAAACACTTCGCTCCAATGGCATCAAGAAACTCCTTCACAGCATTATACCCATAATAACTCCCACATTTCCGCACTGTATTTGGCATGAATCGAAGGGTATTCCAATGCTCTGAAAGGTGTTTATCATTCTCAATTAAAGTATCACTCAATGGATCCGACCATACCATTTCTAATAAGTCAGTATTATCTTCTGGTTCAAGTCTTCGTGGTATTTTGTTGATAGAAGTAATGTCCATGCACCATTGACTGAACCCTCCATGTGAAAGAAAATAGACACCACTCTTCGTGTGAAGTAATGAAGCTAAAGGTAACGTCTGGAAGAGTAATGCAAATTTGATGTAAAGGGACTCACTGTATTTCCAACTACATTCTCGCATGAATCCATAGACAGTACTCGTACGTAAACACTCGTGATTCCCTCGAAGTAAGACTACACGTGTTGGATTGTTGATTAAGAGACATAAAACTGTTATAATTATTTCACATGAAAAGGAGCCACGATCAACATAATCACCCAAAAAAATAAATGTACTCTTGTCCTTCATATACTCCCTTTTTGTATTTTTATAGTTATTTTACTAATTTATATACTATATTTCAACTGATTAATTTCTAATATTTAAAATAATAATTTTATTATAATTATATTAATACTTTTGTAATAGAAAAGGACAACTTCCATTTGAAAGTTTGATTTTGAAAAAAAATTACACAATGAAGAAAACAAACACATCATCAAGCTCAGTGATGAAATCGAAGTAGTTGCCATGTAAGTCACCGAACACTATAGCGTCCCCAGTGACATCTACAACATTATTCTGAAAAACTAATATCTCCTTGGCTTTTTGAATAATTTTTTCAACTGAAGGAATTGTTAAGACTCCTCCATATGAAAAATGCCATCGGAGTGCTTGGAGGTCGTATGTACCATTAGTTGGAGTGAAATTTAATTCTTGGTGAACTTTCAACATTCTATCTAATGATGATACAAGTTGTTTAAAAAAATAGATGTCTATTAATTAATTTATACACACCTCTGTTATATTAAATATCAACTTCAACTTTTTAAAAATCGATTTATTAAAACAAAAAGAAGAAGTTTGGTATTTAAAAGGTCTTTTTATATTATTAAGAAATAACAATTGTTATTGAAGAAATATGAAGAAAAATATGAAGTGTTCTCTGTAATTATAGAACTCAATATTCTACATTTCATAAGTGTAAAAAATATTGTTTTTTGTAACTGAATTATTGAAAATAGAAGCACATGGATTTCAGAGTTGTTTATTACAATTATTATCTAGATATAGTTTCAACAAATAAAGTTGTTTTTTAAATAATTTTGAAATGTAGTTTTTCATCTCAATCATTAACAATGTTGAATTGAATTGGTTGAATTATACAAAAAACACTCACCTCACATATAAGGACAATTTAAAACACTTTAAATATTTGTTAGCAAAAACTTAAACCGAAGAAGTGATCTACTATCACTACAAACCAAAAATAAGTTATAAAAACATTCAATCGCAATTTTTATATTCTCCATATTATTTTGATGTTGGTATCATCTTGTGTAACATTTTTACTTCAGTTAGTATCATCGATTGTCACAAAGTAGTGGCGTGCCTTGTTGATATAAATGGTTGAATAAAAACACGTAATAAATAATAAAATAACAATAAATTACTTATAAGGGTTATAACTATAGCCCCCTCCCGTTGTGTTTTGTGGATAACTTTGTTGGAATTGTTGTTGTTGGTATCCGGCGTTGTAATATCCACGTGGTTGAAACTCCTGGTGTTGATACGTCTGTCTTTGGATCTGAGCGTTCAAGAATGTGAGTTGTTCGTTTGCTGCTCTCAAAGCCTCGTAATTATTCTGTGACTTCGGGAATAGCTTCTTTAATAGTTCCATCGAAGCTATAGCTTTTGCGTCAAGTTCCTGGAGTCCTGATGCGTACGACGACAAATCGCCATATCGAATCGCACACCCCACGCCTTCTTCAAACTTCGAATATTGGGTATCGACTCTTTTCCCGTAGTGTTGTGACAATCTTTCAAGTACCTTATCTGCGTCCATTTCCTCTTTATTAGCTTGTGGATATTGTCTATCTCTTCTCTGATAATTATCTCTATATTGATCTCTATAGTCGTCTCTATACCTTTTCTCTTGTGGCCGATCCATATATCGTTGTTCTCGTGGTGGAAAACGCTTTTCATATCTTCTTTCCCTGTCACGGGGTGGCGGGACAGCAAAGACTTCCAAGGAGGTGGGAAGAGTTGCAATCAGTAAAGAGGGGGGTGTGACGTCTTGTTGAGTTTTTGTTTGAGTGATGAGATTGGAATAGTTTTGTGCGTTTTGGTTGTCGATTATAGACAATGCCTCGAGGGCAATAAGAGAAAGTGCGGTTTTAGAGGAAAAAAAAGAGGTTTCGAAAGGTTTTGTTTGTTGATAAACAACACCCTCATTTATATGGATTGTTGTTAAAATTTCGTTTTTTTCGGGGTTGTACTGATTGCTCACATCCAATCGAATGTGGCTGTTTTTACAAAACTCAAAAAGGAGGGTCATACCGTTTGTTTCTATTTCGTTTTGGCTCATTATGGGTTTGATTTTTAAGTCTTTGAAGTTCTTCTCAAATTATTCATTTATAATATTTTAATTAATAAATATTAGTAAGTAAATGAGAGTTTGATTTGAATAACAAAATTGTAGTAAAACCTCCTTTCGTTTTCTGTAAAAAAACAAATGTTATATTTACTAAAAAAAGTATTAGAACAACCACTAGTAAAAATAATAGTAAAAATAATAGTAAAAATAATAGTAAAAATAATAGTAAAAATAATAGTAAAAATAATAGTAAAAATAATAGTAAAAATAATAGTAAAAATAATAGTAAAAATAATAGTAAAAATAATAGTAAAAATAATAGTAAAAATAATAGTAAAAATAATAGTAAAAATAATAGTAAAAATATAGTAATTACAATAAGGAAGTGTTGTCGGTGTTCAACGATTGAATGAGATCTTTGAGTGGTCTTTCCATAAAGGTGAACTGTTTCTTCTGTAAGATAGAGAGTTGTTGTATAACGCTAATACTTTCCGAGTCATAATTTTGGATGAGGGAGTCAACCAAAGAGAATTTAGGGGTGATGATTTTAGAGACTGGTGATGTTGGTGGAGGAGGTGTAGTTGACTCCGTCTTGTAATTTTGAACAAAGAAGTTAGTTAAATCGCATTGTGGATTAGTGGAGATACTTCTGTCAGAAGCTTGATGAATCCGCATTGGGATGTTAGGCATTTCTTGTGTGTAATCAGAGTCGACAATAATTGGATTATTCTTGAGAGGACTCACTACTTTAATCTTCCGACTGACTGTTAGTCCTCTTTTCCGGGGAACTGACATGTCGGTTTTCAAGTTGAATTTGTATCATTACTTTGTAGTATTCATTTTACTAATAATTTACTAGTAATTTACTAGTAATTTACGAATAACTCGAAGCAAATTTGACAAGTTCGTATTTTTTTAAATGTACCATAATTATAATTAATATTACATTTAATTGGTAATACAGGAAAAGTGAAAAAAACAACTCAATTTTTGCTCATTAAAACAAAAGTTATTTTTTTGTAGTAATTATACATAAAATTAACAATTAATAAACTAATATTATTATTTCAAAAATTTAAGTTTTTAAAGAGTTTTCAAAGACATTGAACTATTAATAATACGATACAAAACTAGAATAGAGATTAAAAAACTATTAAATAAATTAATTAACTAATTTAATTAAATAAAAAAAAAAATTAAAAAATTCCCTTTCTTTCATAATCCATTGAAACTATAAAGTATTGATATATAAACCATAATTAAACCATACTTTTACACAAACAGTTCAATAAATTGCATGTCTTAAAAAGTCGACAAGTGACTCCAATCCGCTTCCGATAGTTGTCTGACACCACAAGACATTTTCTTCTTTATTTTCGATGAGTTGTTTATCAGAAATGACGACGGTGTGTAAAGCTTTGTCCACCTCAAATTTCTTCCAAAGTGCTGATGAGTAGGGGGTCATTCTACAATCGCCGAGGATAATAGCCAAATCGATATCTTTCATTCTTTCGTTGATTTCAAACGAGCACAAATCCTCAGACTTCACTTTTCCTAATATCATCACGATTTCAAGAAACCCTCGTAGTACCTCGACATTAGGGTGGATTGCTATTCTGACGTTCTTCTCCTTTTCCTTCATGAGTGCCAAGAAGTCCGAGAAATAGATTTGGTTTTGTGTCCTCGTAGATATATAACTTGGCACTATAACGATATTTTGATTCTCAAGACACATCCTCCCGACTTCTTTAAGAGTGATTTGAGGGACTTCGACCGTCTTCTTTACACCGTCGAAGTCATTTGTGCTCTTTGTGTTTGAGAAGAAGAGACTCAACAACGAGACTTGTTTAGTCGAACATGAGTCAAATGCCGTTGTGATACAGTACATCCCTATTATACTCCCACAGAAGACTACAACCTCATTCTGTCGTAAAAACCCTACTACTACTACACTCCATCCACTCATGGACTCTAAGAGTCCTGTCATTATCGATAAATCAGAGTGATCTACCATAGTCACCATAAAGGCACTAATCCCTACTAACCCAACACTAACAAAGTAAAAGATCATCTTCACTAAATTGTCGCGAATGAAAATGATAAATGTCGAGAAGAGCACTGTGAGGACTAACGAACTGATCACAAAAAAACCACGAAGAGGCACCCGTAACTTCGTGTCGGGGAAAATGTGCACGAGGCGCAGGAGAAGGGCGATGTGCCCGACAAAGCAAAAGACGCTGAAGGCCATTCCAATACAAATTTCTATGAAGAGTAAATCGAGGGTGTCTCTCCGCTCGTTCTCATTTAAAAAGAAATACGTTGGCTTGAGAAACTCTGAAGTGACAATTGTGAATGAAGAGAGGGAACTGATGAGTGTCAAGAAGCTAATGAAGATTGGGAATTGAGCTGGCTTAAATTTAAAGACTATCCCAACACCAACAACTACACCTAACAGTGTCGGGGCTATAAAAATCACATACAAACGAGTGTCTGTGACTTCCATGAATTGCCATATTGTTACTACTATGTACGATATAATTACACCTAAGATTGTTAATACACAGCCCTTCAAATACGTCTTCGGTAACTTCACATAATACAGCGACATGCACACCATACAACACGTCAGCACAAACGACATGTCCACAAACACCGGCGGCGAAGTCGTCATGATTATTCAGTTCACTCAACAATAACATTTTTTCTATAGATCAATAACAAAATCGAATAACAAAAGTTGAAAATTGGGATGAAAATGATATTCAATTATAGCCCCAAAAGAGTCTCTCCTTTAAATTGTTGAGGTACCTGGTCGTCAAAATCATCATAATCCATATCTTCTTTCAGATCGTATTCGTCTAAAAGTGCGTAATCTTCTACATCCAAATCATCGTCAAAGTCGTCATAATCTTCGTATAAAAAGTCAAAATCTAAGTCATCATCAACGTCATGAGATAGAGTGATCGACAAAACGAAAAATGCTAACAAAAAGTACATTTACAATGAAAAAAAATGGTAAATTCAAGTTGTTGTTTTTGTCGTTTTGAAAAAAATTTCATTATTAGTTTAATTTTAGTTTAATTTTAGTTTAATTCTAATTTAATAATAGTTTAATAATAATTTAATAATATTTTTATTGGATCTATCATCAAAAATCAAGAAAAGAGTTATTTAATAAACTATAATTAAACCATATAAATATGGTACAAAACAGTTTTTGACATTTAAAAAAATCTTATTGAAATTGTTTTAAAATAGACGAATTATTTTATTCATTCCCTAAGATTTGTATAACACAAAAAGTCAGCCATTTAGTTAAACAATGTTTTAGTCAATTCACACTTCCAAAGCATTTCCTTTGATTGTGTTGAAAACATCCTGAATTCCCAAGTTTCTCCTTCAACATATTTCACTTTAAAGTTAATGAAGTCGCAGTCTTGATTTGCGTACTCATACGTCATATACGACGTGGCGTTCTTGTCTTTATAGACACCGATCCAGATGTTGTGGTGTGTGTTCTTCCATATGACATGAATAGCGTCGACCGTTCTGTTTATTAAACTATTAAATAATAATATTTTAAATAATAATAATATTATAGGTAGAGTAGAATTCATTCTAATAAGTATTTAATATAAAAACTAGAACAAACAATCTCTCGGCATGGAGTGACGGGAAGTCCAAAGTAAATGACTTTGAGTATCCCGACGGAGCTGTTGTACTTGACACGACTGAGTGTTCCTTAAAGTATCTGAACTCGAACTCTCTCAGTATACATTTATCCCCGACATACCGTGTCGGGTCGACCTTAAGGAGTCGGCAGTTGAACTTGACATTTCTCTGTGTGACGGAAACAGTTTGACGAGCGATGAACTGTTTCATCGAGTGGACACCTTTTTCGAATAAGCCGATCCAGTCTTCTGATGTTGAGATCTCTTGATAGTAAACAATTATCAAATGCGGGAATTCAAGATCTTTGGCAAAAGAGATCTTGGCTTTCCCTCCAAGGTATATGACATTGGAAACGGCTAAGCGTGTATATCGATCTTTAAAGAGTCGAACTTCATACATCCCGGCTGGAAGAGGATCAAACGAAATCCGTTTGCTCGTCGGAGTACAGACTTGATAGGAACTATATTTGTTATCAAACTCTCTGTCAATCACATATATCCCTACCCAAAACGGTCCGACTAGTGATGGAGGGATGAAAACGTCACAAAACGCACAATAATCCTTTTTATATGAACCAGCTACTACATGCGGAACTTCATTACTCATTCCAACGTCTATCATTTTATAGTACTTTTGTTATATTCAATTAATTAATAAAAATCATTGAATGACGGCAATCACGGTGAAAATGAGTTTTGTGTCGGAATAAAACTCAGCGCAACTACTCATTTTGAGCGTGATTGAGAGGTTGATGGAATGTGGAGACAGAAAAAGGTGGAATATACAAAACCATTCAATCGATGTCGACGATCTGTTGCTCTTCTAACAAGTCAAAGTCATGCGCCGTAGGCATGCCATACCCTTGCGCCGCGTGGTGTTGCATCGCTCTGTACACAAATTGGTGAGCGAAAAACTCTCTCCACGACAGTCGCGATTCCTCGTCGTGTGTAATAAGTTTCTTGATTAAGTCTTGTAAATGAAATTCGACGTTGACGTACGACGGGAAGCTAATTGGTTGTTTCGTTTGGAACGCGTAGTCTATAGTGGCTTTATTAGCGGAGAATGGGTACTCAAATGTCGCGAGTCGATACAAAGCGACACCAAGGGAATACAAGTCGCTCTTAGTTGTATATACCTTATGATTCTTTATTTCAGGGGAGACATATATAAATGTTCCAACATTCGTTTGCATCAGTTGTGAATCATCTCCAAAAGCTCTTGAGAGTCCGTAGTCTGCTATTTTCAGTCTGGGATACTTCTCTCTTCCTTCGGGTTTACATAAGAGGAAATTTTCTAACTTCAAGTCTCTGTGAATGATGTGTTTACAGAAATGAAGATACCATAACCCGCTGGCTATCTCTGCTAAGAAATGTAAGATCTCATTCGTCGACAATGGCCCGCCATTCTTCTCTAAGTACTTCTCGAGATTACCCAACTCACAATACTCCATCACCATATAATAATAATGAGACTCTAATATACTTTCTCGAACAACGATGTCCGTGGGCTCTACACACGCTTGGGAAAGCTTTTCGGGAGATGATATATACTCATGAAACGCAACAACATTTGGATGAACACACAACCGCATTACTCGCGCTTCTTTGAGTAAAAAGTCACTTTTACTCTCTCCAGTCTCTTTCATTGCAACTAACTCAGTAACACCGTCTTGAGTATGTGAAGCTAAAAAGACAACACCATATGCTCCCTTCCCAATGATCTTCTTTGGAGTATAATTTGATGCGTCCGTGTGGATCTCATCGATTTTATAGTCACGACATCTTTGGATAAATGGATGAATGAAAAATTCGGACCATTTCAGACGTTGAGCTGGGTCATACTAATTGTTATAAAATGAATTTCAATATGTTAAATAAATCAACAAAGAGTTCAAATAGAGTAATACTTTATATTAATAATAAATAAATCACAAACGACAAGCATCCTCTTAAGTAAGTCCTTCAACGACGCATACGAGTTGAGTGGCTCCAAATCAAACTTCTGTTGTGTTGACAAGAACTCGAACACCTTATTTGGTGGCATCGGAAACTTATTCGAGAAGAGGACATAGATCAAAATACCGATCGACCAGATGTCAGAGTTCTCTTCGATTCTCCCCAAGTACATTTCAGGTGCGGCATAGAAGGGGTTGTGCATGAATTTGTCCTTTGGTGTTTCATACCTGACGTGTTCAAAGCAGTTGGCGACTTTCAGTTTTGGTATTGGGGAGCTTGTGTCTTTAGTCAATATGAGGTTGTGAGGGTTCAACGAGAGATGTTGGACGTGTAAACTTTGAATGAGGTATTCCATACAAATTGAAAGGTCGCACAAGAAGAAGTACTTCTCTCCTTCCGTCAGGCATTTCCTTTGGTGGGTATAAAAGTCGACGCTCTTTTGTGGGCAATACTCTAACACCATCCAATACTCCAATTTATTTTCATATTCACACAGAAACCCATCATAACAACGAACTATATAAGAATGGTCAACGATTTTCGAGACTTCAACTTCTCGTCGAATCCCTTCCAACACCGTTGGATCGTCTTTTGGTATTGGAATCCCTTTCAGTTACTATCAAATGAAACTCAAACATCTCAAAATTTTAATAACAAACTCTTAACAACAAAAAATGAGTACTTCCCATCTCGTACCATAGTTATAGCTTTATTTAATACAGTCCCCGTCTTCGACGTATATAACACTTCTCTCAATACAAATCTGTCGCGCTTCTCGTTCTCAACTTCCATCTTCCTTTTTCAAGTTTCTTTTGATTTTGCTATTTTTCATTCCACCAATGGTTGTCTTGAATTGTTGACGATATTCGGAAACCCTTTAGGGTTTGTGTCACTCAACCCTTTTTTCTCAAATTCGTTTTTTTAAGAAATTTGTTTTTATGATAATTTTTTTATGTATTTTTGGAACAACAAGCACGTAGTCGTGAAATTAAAAAACAAAACTTTACTTTATAATAATTTTTATTATAAAAAATGAAAACTTCAATATGAGAACTTATGATTGAAAATGGTGCGAAGAATAGAACAAATGGAGGAACTAGAAAACATATAAGAAGAGAAAAACTGAAACATAAAAAGACATTAACTTGACTTCTACTATGACAAAAGTACGACGGACGCATTTTCTATGGCCGTTATTTTAACTGTAGTGCGGCCTTTCACATAAAAGGATGCTCCAATATCATAATCTCCTCCATCTATTGTTGCCTTTCCTTTAAATAGCACTAACAACCCAACTTTGAGTAGTGTGACATCGACAGTGAACCCTTGATTGATATGATATATAGTTGCAACGAATGACGATAAGTATTTTGTTGGGTTTATATAACGAATAGACTGAGCGGCTTGTTGACTCTCGCTTCTAACATTGACCACTTCCTTTTCTACTTCAGATATTTTGTTACATGTCTCATGTGGGATGAACTTGAGTGCCTCTAAATCACAGAATTTCTTTGTTAACCCAAAACGGATGACATTATCACTCGACGTCATTGCTTCTACACACTCCCCTGATATATACCCATGTGGATAATTTGGTGGCTTGTCATTAATATTTAATCATTTTTATGTCAAAAAATTAGTTCAAAGAAATTGTCCGTGGTGGTCTTTTTTATTCAAATTAAAAGAGAAATGGCGAACGATCTTAAAGATTTGACACTTTAAAAAAATGACAATTTGAGATTGAAAAGTGAAGAACAAACAATGAAAAACGCGTGATACGGTTCGAAGATTTCATATCTCAGTAGAAATGAAGCGATGATTCCGACATCTTCCCCGAATTTAGTCACCAATCTTTCAAAGAGTTTTTGATGATTTGAGAGGATGACTTTTTGCCTCTCCAGATTTTTGATGTGGATTTTCATTTCATTAATGAAGATTGAGATTTGGTCTTTACTTAGCATATGGGCCCTAACCAACAGATCTCTCGCCTCATCGTTCTCATGAAACATCAACACTTTTTTGAGTGGAGGATTTTCGGTCATTTGTTGTTTTAAAATGTTATTATCGACAAATCCCAGAAAACATTGAAAATGAGTGAGTGGGATACAAATCTCCGGTTTTGCGTTTGGATCGGCGTAATGAGTTTTATCCCTTTCAAATAACATTTTAGCCGTTTCTGTATCGGGGTGGATCTGGAGTGATAAAGGATCTTGAATTGAAAGGAATTTGAGAAGAAATGGAAGGTTTGCCGGAATAGGGTTATGTGTATTGTAAATTAATGATGGTAAACGGGGATGTGAACCATACCAAATCTCTGCAAATGGAGACACTTCAGTCGGATGCAAAGAAGAGACTACACACGGCTCTTCTTTTCCCCAGTCGTAATGTTGAACTCGGCCTTGAATACGCTCTAACAGACTATTTCCATTCATTTGGGGGTCTTGGAATTTTTAGTTCATTTTTATGGTGCTTCGAGAGAGAGGTTTTTTTCTTTTTGCTTCGAAATGAGAAGATGATATGTTTGATTAAATGTAATTCTTAGACGTTTTACTTTAGATATCTCGAGATAATTGACTAAGATTTGATTGTATGATTTTTCCTTCTTTTTGATGAGACAGAACAGAGTCTGTGTTTTGGTGTTTTTTGCTGCAAAATAAGATCCTTTTTACCTTTGAGTCTTTCACTGGTGAGTTTGCCTTGTAAGAAAAGGACGAAATTTTGTGGGAGATAAAAACTTAGAGAAATTGACTCGAACTGAGAGGTCACTGGTATTTAACTTTGTTTCGTCAAACAAAACCGAAGATTAATCAGGTTAAAAATAACAAGACAAGAATATAAAAATGATGAGAGGAGAAACTATAAATTATTAGTTTTGTATAACATAAGATAATAATAAGTCGCACCGTTATTTTCTTTTTTATATTAGTATAGTTTAATATACAATAACGGGAAATTCCCATATAAAAAAAAGAAACGGCCAAGACAAAAAAAACAAAATGTCACAAGAAAGTGTATAATCAACATTTTCAGGTGAGTTTCCCGTTATAACTGGCTATTATTGACTCTTTTTTTAGTTTCATAATGCGAAAAAATGGAATTTTTGGTGTTCATTTTTCATTGTTCTATTAATAACAATTCCACTTTTTCTCAAACTTCTTATTTGCTATTTTATAATTTTTTAATTATTCTTATACCACTCAAGTTTTTTACTAAAATATTATATCATAGCTATATTTTATAGTATATAAAATTATAATAGTTGTGTACTATTTTTATTATAATTTTTAACAATAAATATATTATTCGAACAATGACCGAATATAAATTTTTAATTATAATTAAAACCATATAAATAATTACAACAAAAATGTATCTATAATACTTTAATAGTTATATTAATAAATTATTTAGTAAATGTATACTATTAAGAATTAATACGAATAATACATGAAAAGTGTTTGCAATGCGACAACAAATGCAAAGAATGGTAAAGATATAGAAAAAGTATAATACAGTAAAAAAACCCTAACATGAACGAACATCACAGCAACACTCTATTAAGCGTGTGGTTTTTGTTTCTTGTTTGTCCAGAGACCATGAAGGGAGACACCAGCAACGCAGACGACTTTGAATCTAACGCCCGGAATATCACCGACGGCGTGACCTCTTCTACCGAACCCGGAGATGAGGACTTCATCGTTTTCATTGATATAGTTCAAAGAACCATCCTTAGGGACAAAGGCGGTGATTTTCTTTCCATTCTTCAACAAACGGACTCTGACACACTTTCTAATACCAGAGTTTGGTTGTTTGGTTTCAATGCCAAGTTTCTCTTGAACAAGTCCTTTAGCGTGGGAAGCACCTCCAAGGGGGTTGCATTTGTATCGGGTAACCAACTTCCCCTTTTTCCACTCCTTATCAGCCCAACGGTTCGCTCGGCGTTGTGCCGACAATTTACGTGCTGCGTGGAGTCCTCTTGGCATCGATAAACGATCTCACCAGTTCCAAGTTCTTTAGGTTTACTCCTCCTCAGAAAATTTAAATGGGTTCTTTGTAACATTTTACTACTAATTTATAGTTTTCTTTTGTATCATTCATTTGATACTTTGTTAACTATTATTTCGGGATTCTTTATTGTCCCTCTATTTCTTAGTTAATTATAATTAAATATACTATTTATGATATTACTAATAAATAAATTAATAAGTATAATATATTTATTTTTTTAAATTAACATACTATAATTATATAATAAAATTATCATAACAATAGTACAACTCGAATAAACTATAATTTTATAATAAAATGTTATAATACTGGTACAACTGGAATATACTATTAATATATAATAAAAATATCATAACAATAGTACAACTCGAATATACTACAAAAACATACTTATCAAATTAAGCTGTTTTCAAGCTTAGTGACAAGAGTGAGGTCGAGATGTTGGAGTGGACACTGTTCAGTATTAGTAGTTTTCCATTTTTCGAATTCCTTGAGTTCCTCGTCTATTTCGTCGACCGCCTCTTTCAAGTACTTTTTGTGTGGCAAATCCTCTGGCTGCAATTTTTTGTCGCCCTTCAACGCAGCGCGAAGGAATTTAATTTTGAGTTGAATGATTTCTGTGAGAGTTGTTTCATAAGTGAGATCGCCATATTTTTCGTACTTCTTTACTTCATTTTCAAGTAAGGAACCGGTGATTCTGAAAGCTGGAGCGATAGTTAAACGATTGAAGATGACTTTAAAGAAGAATCTCCGAGTTTGGTAATACCAGTGAATAGCAAAGAAATTGAAGTTGTTGACAATGAACTGTTGAATGACCTTCTTCTGTACTTTATCTAAGCACCCGAGTAACTCATAGAGTAACGACATTGCTGTGGAGAGTGCATAATATGAATCACTCTTCATTATAGCATCTAACACTTTAACGATCCTTTCCGTGTCAACTACATCTCCAAGGACTACCCCGCGCTCGACAAATGTTTCAAATATCTTTTGACTTGAGACGACAAAATTCGACAACGAGTCGATGGAATACGCATTTGTCCGTGCAAATTTGTCTTCCATCACCTTTTTGAAAGTACTTGGAAATTGAGTCAGACATAATGTTGCTATTGTCGTATAAAACATCTCAGGCGAATTCAATTTAGAGGGCTTTCCGTGGGACAAATGAGTTGTAAATGAGACTAATTGGACATATCCATGGACTGCTGTGATTTGTTCACTAGTTGTTCCTACAATAGCAATGACTTTATTAAGGTACGCTATGTAATATTTGAAAGAAAATGGAAGACGAGCAGAGAAGTGTAACGTCCACTTGTTCTCGACTCCTGACAACCCGCTTTGAAATTTCTGACACATCCGATTGGTCGCTACACAATATTTACTAAAACTTTCCCACACACTGATTGGATAAATCGAACGACAGAAGTTCACCGGCTTCGAACTAATCGCTTCGAAGATCTCTTTTGCAATTTGTGGGATCCTTAAAGACACTGCGGCTAATACATCTGCGGTGACTTGATACATCTTCTCTTCAAGAGGAGGCGCTTTCATGACAAATTGATACGTCGTCAACTTCTTGACTTTCAGCTTCTCTTTTTGTTCTTTGACGGAGTTAAGAATAGGAGCGGCAGTCATTGATGAGATCAAGAGGAGTGCTGTTCTTAAAAGTGCGTTGTAATAGGAGCAGAAGACATTTGATAATGAAGTGGAGATCTGTGGGGGTGGGAAGTCCTCGTATAAGTATGGTTGGTAGTTTGGAAACTCTATAAGCTTAAGAAGCATCACATAGATGCCTTGTGTATGTGTAGAATCTTCATGTTCTATTTTAAGAAGAAAGTCTATAATAGCATCTAAAAGAGTTATTAATGTCTGAGAAACATCGTCTGGAATAACTTCATTTGATTTGTATGGAGATTGGTCAATCACTGGTGTCGTCTTCTCAAGTTGTTGAGTCAACTTTGTAAATGACTTCGGTGAAACATCACCTTTGACTATTTCTAGTCGGACCTCCTCATAAACTTTGGTCATCTTCTTCACAACTTTCACGACGTTTTTGTTCCACGACTTCTTCTGCGCAGCTACAGACGGCTGGTGGCTCATTTTGTATGGAGAGAACTTAGAAATTACGAACTCTTCAAATTCCTTACTTGAAAATTGGGCGGAGAGGAGAAGAGCAATATAGTACTTCAGTATAGATTCAACTAGTTTCTACTAGTTATTTTTTATTTTATTATAAAATATAATAAGTTTTTTAATGTTAATAGTACAAGTCTTATAATAATACTATCGCTTTTTGGTATTGAAGTTTCTTTGAGTACATTCTGTTGCTTAAAAGACTTTATTTGGTTTTTAGTAAATGACTTTTTAATTGAAAATTATTCATTTTGGTCATCAAAAGAGTTTAATGTCATTCTATAGAAGTTAAGACTTAAATGTGAAGAACTACTTGTTCTTTTTCTATGAGAAAGTGGTCTAAATTTCTATAGCAGACACTTGAAATCCAAACAAAGTGTAATTGGACTTGTATTTGTATTTATTCTATATTTATTTATATTCGTATATAATAGTATTATAATACTATATATTATAATAATAAATATATTATTAATAACTATTGAAAACGTGAATTAATTATTCCACTCGCTTCACTGCATTCCACGTGTTATACTGATTTAAATATGCTCGAACAGGGGTGTCAATAAATCTCATCAATACATAGCCAGTGAGGTAAACTGAGAGTACAGTCAATATCCATATTGAAACGTGCATATAATATGGTTCTTCTTGATTTCGATATACCCACGCCATCTCAAGATATATGATTGGGTAATTCACTATATATGTTTGATATGAGAACGAACTAATAAACTTACTAACCTTTCTTATAGATTCATTATTAATAGTACTTCCAGCACCAATAGATATTATAAGTGGAAGAACTATAAGTATAACAAACCCATCAAAAATTGAATTCAAGAGACCAGTAGTTGCCCCACCAATTCTGGGCATCACTAAGACACCACTTAATAGTAAAGTGCTAATATAAAAACCATTCTGGAGTTTGATTGCTATCTTTGCTTTACTGAGAAAAACACCAACACTGAAGGAATAGAAAAATCTCACCACTCCAATGTAAAATTGAGACTTTTCTAATGTCCACCCGCCCATAAAAGAAAGATAATATCTTGTTGTTTCTCGACCCGTGTAAAATCCAAAACAATTCATATCAAGAGCAACGTCAAACACAAAAAACGATGCAAAAACGCTTATTAAAAAAGTCATTTGAGCACTGAGTTTTCTATAGAAAAAAGCATAGAAAATATTACCAATATACTCATACATTAAAGACCACAAAGGACAATTTAAAGGATATGATTCATTGTACCCTCGGATGTCAAGACAAGGCGGGACCGGGACAATAAATAATGTTAAGAGGAAGATGAAGAAAACTTTCAATATGCCAGTCTCCGCTATCAAAGGGAAGAAATCCCCTTTTCCAAAATAGAAGAGTACTAACCCAAGTACACCACCACAGACTGCGGTGGGGTGAAGGCGAAAGAGTCTCATCTTTAAGAATGAAGTAACTTTCGTCCCATCAAGTCGGTCGTCATATGAGAAGGAAAGTACATACCCCGATAACAAGAAGAAAAAGTCGACTGCAAAGTACCCATGATTGACTTTCTGGTCTATCATACTCGTAGAATACACCTCAAAACTGTGAAACAAAATAACAGCAAGTGCTCCTATGCAACGTAAGGAATCTAACACTTCGAGTGTCGGCTTGTGTGGTATTGCCTTCTCCATCGTTTGATGCATTATTTGTTTATACTAGTTATTTATAGTAAATTTGTTATTAAAATATAGTTTGACATTTCTATAAAATGTTTCGTACTTTATTGCTCTTTGAAAAAAAACGCAAAAATTTGATTTTTTTATTGTTTTATTAAAAGCAAATGGTTAACTATTTAAAAAGGTAAAATTTACCATTTTTTTAAAAACGATAATTCCTTTATGGTTTATCTATTTTTATCATAACATTGGATTTTTTTAAATTTTTTTTGATAATCTAGTATTAATTATAGTTTAACAATAATTTTGAATTGCAAAATGTTTTAATTCATACAATAGTTTATAATAACAATAATTTACCATTGTTAAAACTTTTAGTAAATAATTCAAAAAATAGATATATTATAATTTATTTTTAATACACAATTATAATGTTATAATAAATAATTAAAGTAATTATAATAATAATAATAATAATATAAATAGTTTAATGTATTTATACTTTAATTATAATTTTATTATTAATAATAAACTATAAATATAATACTTTAAATTATAACTAATAGAAAAGAATAAGAACTACAAAAAGAAGAGAAATGGATGATCAAGTGATGTGTGCAGAAATGATGAAAAAAGATCTTCCAACATTGTTACAAGATGACAAAGACGCGATTACTAGTGTCCAAAAGAACATGGATAGTTTCATTAAACTTCTTGAAACTAATTACAAAAAGCCGGCAGAGGTCACAGACGCTGTCAAACATTTCCAAAAGAACGCCGAGTCTTTCACTGAAGAAATTGAACAAATTTCAAAAAGTTTATCTCAAGCCAACTCGACGTTTAAAAGGGTATATGATAACCTCAGTCCTTCGCGCGCGTTACTTGAAGAAATTGCCAATAGTGAGAAGAACGATTGTATTAATGAAGACGCAGAAAAACACAATGAAAGTGAATAAAGTCGCACAATTAAATGTGTTTGATGTAAGCAGAAGAACACTTTTTGTGTTGGGCAAGACACGTTTGCATCAGTTCTGTTGGCACATTCTGTAATAAATGTTTTATATAACATTTTTGGTTTCAACAAAAATTGAGAAGAAAGAAATTGTAATAAGAAGTGAGTGGTCTCCAGTCCTTCCCACGTGTTTTAACTTAAATTATAAATAAAAAACTATTATTAATTTATTAATAATAGTTTTATTATAATTATAAATATAATATCATAATAAAATAATATATTTACTATAAATTAGTAAGAATAATATATAGAGGATAAATTAGATACTTATAACGTATTTCTGAGTCATTCTTTTTTCGAAATTTTTCTTTTTGCACATTTTTAATTAATTGGAAACCTATCCCAAATTTCGCCAACAAAAAACTCAAATACAATTGATGTTTATTTTGCATCAAATAATGGTTTATTTATTAAAAAAAATATTTAAAAAAACACGTGATGTGTATGAAATAACTTTTATCAGAAAAATGCCAGTCGAGACTTTCTAGTGTTAACTAATGTTCAAAAAAAAAGTTAGTGATAGTAAAAATGATGGTAAAAATGTTATAATTAATAGTAAAATACATACCCTAAATATGCATCGAACGAATCGAAGTAATCACATATGTCCACAGAGACAGCAGCACCAGTAGTACCCGCGGCGACAACGGCGCCAGCCGAGACTGTAGAGCCAGCAGTCAACTTCATGAGAATCAGTGAAGCTGCTGACAAGAAAGATCAGGTTGTTACCTTCCGAGGATGGGCCGCTCACGTCCGTAAAGCACGTAAAACACTTTACTTTGTAGAATTGAGAGATGGCACTGGATATTGTCAATGTGTTATATTTGGGAAGGAATTGTGCGACGCCGAGAAGGTCAAGTTCCTTACCCGAGAGTGCTCCATCGAGGTCACTGGGACTTTGAAAGCTTACGAAGGCAAAAACCATGCGCCAGAAATTGCAGACATCTTGAACCTCGAGATGCAAGTGAGTGCATGGCATTTAGTTGGGGAATCCCCAGTTGATATTGAGAATATCATCAACAAAGACTCTTCCGTCCCCCAATTGATGGACAACAGACACATCGCATTGAGATCGGAACACACTCAACAAGTGTTGAAATTGCGAAGTGAGATTCAGTGGTACTTCAGAAAGTATTACCACGACAACAAATTCACCGAGATCCAACCACCAACTATTGTCAAGACACAATGCGAGGGTGGAAGCACTTTATTTAAGTTGACATATTTCAATGAAGCTGCGTATCTCACGCAATCAAGTCAATTGTACCTTGAAAGTGTCATTGCGTCCCTTGGGAAGTCCTTCTGTATGTTAAGTTCATACAGAGCAGAACAGTCAAGAACAGTAAGACACTTGGCTGAGTACTTACATCTTGAGGCTGAACTCCCATTTATTACTTTTGACGATTTGTTGGCCCATTTGGAAGACTTGGTCTGCACTGTTGTTGAAAACGTTATGGCTGTCCATGGAGAGAAGATCATGAAGATGAACCCACACTTCAAAATGCCGACTCGCCCATTCAAGAGAATGACATATGCTGACGCAATTAAGTTCTGTAACGACAACAAAATTCTGAACAAAGACAAGCCTTTTGAATTTGGCGAAGATATCTCGGAGAAGCCCGAGAGACAAATGACCGATATGATCGGTTGCCCCATTTTCATGATTCACTTCCCATCAAAGATGAAAGCCTTCTATATGTCGAAGGTCCCGGGTCATACCGACTTGACGGAGTCCGTCGATTTGTTAATGCCAGGCGTCGGCGAGATTGTCGGCGGTTCAATGAGAATTTGGGATTATAAGGAACTGATGGACGCATACAAAGCAAACGGATTGAATCCAAAGCCTTACTATTGGTACACCGACCAAAGAAAGTACGGGTCATGCCCACACGGCGGGTATGGACTTGGCGTTGAAAGACTTGTGATGTGGATGTTAGGCGAGGACCACATTAGAAAGGTCTGCTTGTACCCAAGATACATCGAGAGATGCGAGCCATAACTTGTTTCACCTTTGGTTTTTTGGGGCTTATATAGAGAAAAATAGAGAGATTCAATTTTTGAAGATATACTGTATTATAAATTATAATAAATTATAGTATATATTATAGAACATAAAAAAGAGGAAAGGCACTATAAATACAAAGATACAAAAAATGAGTAAAAAAGAGAAAATCTGTGAAAAGATTTGAGATGTGGCGGATTGAACAACTCAATTTAAGCGACTTTAAGTCGTACAAAGGAATTCATAGCATCCCACAATTCCATAACTTCCAAGCAGTCATCGGCCCGAACGGAGCAGGGAAGTCCAACTTGATGGACGCGATATCGTTTGTTCTGGGGGTGAGAGTGGGATTCTTACGAGGGTCTAACCTTAAAGACTTGATCCATGATGATCCGACTATGGACACTCCCCCGACACGTGCGTCGGTTGAATTAAAGTTACGGCATAATACGGGAGACGAGAAGATATATAAGAGGACAGTGATGGTCTCGGGGTCTTCGGAGTATCGAATAGACAACAAAGTAGTCACTGAAAAGGAGTATCAAAGTCAATTGAGGGACATCAACATCGATGTCAAAGCGCGAAACTTCTTAGTTTTTCAAGGAGATGTTTCGCAAGTAGCATCGAAGAGTGGAAAGGAGTTGACGAAAATGATCGAGTCGATTTGTGGGTCGGACGAGTTGTCGAAGGAGTACGACGATCTGAAATTGAAGAAGGAGAAGGCGGAAGAACAAACGATGACGTGTTTCCAGAAGAAGAAAGGGATGAATGCGGAGAAGAGACAGTACAAGGCGATGAAGGAAGAAGCCGAGAAGTATCAGACGTTAGAAGATGAGATGGCTGAGAAGAAGAAAGAATTGATGTTAGTCGATATAAGGAATTATAAGAAAGGGATGGCGAAGTATAAGAATGAGATGGAAGAGAAGAATGAAAGTCTTGAAGGACTGATCACGGAAAAGACGGGAAAAGAAATGCATTTTGAGAAGAGCGCGGAGAACGTGAGGAATAAAGAAAACGAGGAACACAGCAAGCGAGACGAATTAAGAAAGTTAAAAGGAGAGAGAGAAAACATGAAGCCCATGGAAGGACGAACACAAGCGAAGAGGAAGATTTTGTATGAGAAGTTGAAGAAAGCGGAGAAGGAAATGAAAGAAGTCGAAAAGAGAAATGCGGAGGAGAAAGAGCGAATTGCGAAGTTAGAAAACGAGAAAGCGGAGATGGAGAAACTAATGAAAGACGTGGAACACACGGACAACGTCATGATGACTGAAAAACAGAAGAAGACGTTTGAGAAAATGAACGAGGCGTACTTGTCGAGGTGTGGAGAGAAGGAGAGACGAAAGGACGAGTTAATACTTTCGATAACTCGAGATGAGGAAGTCGTGAAAGAGTTGGGGAATGTTGAAGATGTAAAAGTGTTGAAAGAGAAGATTGAGGCGATTCAAACACAAATCGGGAAGTACGACGAGAGCATTGAGAAAGAAAAGGAAGAACAAAAGAGTGACGAAGAAGAGTTAGAAAAGATGAGAGGAGCATTACAAGAGAAGAATGCAAATCTGGAGAGAGTGTCCCACGCTTTAAAAGAGACTGATGAAACGATGAGTGAGTTACGAATGAGTTTGAAAGAGAATCAGCACGAGATATTAATGAATGAAACAATGGACAACTTAAAGAGATTGTTTTCGAAAGTGTACGGACAAGTCAACGAATTGTACACTGCAAATAACAAACGACAGAGTGACACAATCAGTCTTGCAATTGGGAAGTACAACAAAGCAGTTGTAGTTGAAGACACACAAACGGCGATTGAGTGTTTGAAGTACTGTAAAGAACAACGAACAAAGATTGTATTAACCTTTTTGTGTTTGAAGGAGTTAAGAAGTAAAGACTTTTACGAGCTTGACGACAACTTGAAGAGTTTGTTCTTTTTATATTATTATTATTTGATACTCTAAAGTTATAATTATATACTATATAGTATATAATATAGTTTTATATAATTATATATATAATTCAACACAAGAATTGACGTGAAGGTCTTGGTGCATCGTTTGTATACAACAACATTAAGTTCTCTGATAAGTACGATTCCGTCTTCCGATTTGTGTTGAACAACACGTTGATTGTAGACACTCTTAAAACGGCGAGGAAGATTGCTTTCAATCAACGATACAAACATATGTTCCGTATTGTGACCTCAATCGGATCGGTTGTTGAGAAGAATTCATTGATGGTTGGAGGGTCCCAACAAAAGAAGAGGACAAAGAAGAATGCGAAGAAGGCCCAAGAAGAGTACAACGAACTTTCTGCCAAGAAAATAGAGTTGGAGGAGGAGATGGCGCAACTGCAAAGTGTTAAAGAGACTAACTTGGAAGATTTTCAACTTCGAATTAATGGCCACAAGCATCGTATTGAGATGTTAGAGAAACGGAAGAGTGAAGTAGAAGCCGATCGAGAGAAGTCTGAGAGTGAAGTGAAGAAATACGAGTTGAAGAGTAAAGGGAAAGATGTCAAGGAAGTTAAGAAGAGGATTTTGAGTAACAAAGACGAGATGAATTCAATTGAGAAGGACATTTTGGAGCAACAAACTGCAATTTTCAAAGAGCTTAACGAGGAGCTTGGAATTGAAAATGTGTATTTGATGTGTTCGAATAAGAGTGTACAGGAGAGAGAGAAGAAGCGATTTACATTAGAGCAGAACATTAAAGTGATAGACGAGAAGATTCGAATAGAACAAGAGAAAGACACCAAGCAGACGATTGAAGACCAAAAGAAAGAAGTTGAGAAGATTCAACAAGAGATCAACGAGAAAATTGAGAAAGTGGAGAACGAGTTGAAAGAGAAGATCCGACGCAACGAAGAGTTGGTATTAGAAAAGAGCGGGGAGTTAGCGCAAATCGTGCGAGACGAGGAGAAGTTAAAAGGCGAGATGAGTGAGAAGAAAAAGGAGTTTGAGGAAGTTGAGAATCAAATTCGACAAACACAAAAAGATCAAAGTCACTTACAAAGTATGTATGGGAAGTTACAAGCTGGGCTTGATGAGACTGTTCGAAGTGCGCGGATGGAGCAGATCGAGTTACCGATCGTTGGTAAAGGCGATTCAAAAAGTGACTCGAAAAGTCCCGACAAGTCGAGTAAAGAAGGGACTCAGAACACGTTACAAATGATGGAAATAGTGACGCAAAGTACGACATATGCGGAGACAGAGTTTGACTTTAGTTCCATTGAGAAGATTAAAGTGAGGAATATGGAAGAGTACAATGCGGTGAGGACAGAGATGACCGAAGAGATAGCAAAATTGGAAGCAAAGATCAACGGATTAACGCCGAATATGAAAGCGATTGATCAATTCAATGGGATAGTCGACAAGTTGAAAGACATCAATGATGACTTTGAGGAGGTCAGAAAAGAAGCGAAGAATGCTTCTGATTTGTTCAATGAAGTGAAACTGAAGAGAACAAAGATGTTTATGGAAGCGTTTGATCATATCTCAAGTGCTATCGATCCAATTTATAAGGAGTTAACGAAGAGTTCTAAACACCCGCTAGGTGGGACCGCCTTTTTATCATTAGAAAATACGGAAGAGCCTTATTTGAGTGGGTTGAAGTATAACGCGATGCCACCTTTTAAAAGATTCCACGACTTAGAACAACTTTCCGGTGGTGAGAAAACAATCGCAGCACTTGCACTTTTGTTTGCTATACAAAGCTTTTACCCGAGTCCTTTCTTCATATTGGATGAAATAGATGCTGCACTTGATGTCCAAAATGTGTTACAAGTCGCAAAGTACATCCAGAAGAAGTGCAACGATGTCCAATTTTTGGTCATTTCACTGAAGGATACGTTATACGAAAGAGCAGATGCGTTGGTTGGTGTTGCAAGAGATCTTGAGAAGAAGACTTCAGTGATATATACACTTGACTTGAAGGATTACGAATTTTGAACGTGGTAAGGATTAAGTGAGTGGATTAATTAAACATATTGTATTGGAGTGTTAAGGTCGAGTAATAATTATAGTTATTAATAACATAATGATATTACTATAGTATTATAATAATAGTAAAAGTGTTAGAATGAGAACTAAAGAAGATGAGTAGAATACAATTTTTAAATCAAAGGAGTGGCTGAGACTTCCACCATAGGTGGTGCGGAAGTATGAACTTGGTTAGTAAAGGGATCGATATACCTTGGTCTTCGAGCCGAGATTGAGTGTAAATGAACTGTTAAAGGTTGTGTAACAGGCATAGGAGATATTGGGGGACGAGGAGAAGTGGAAGGAACAGAGGTTGAAGTTGGACTGTTCTGTTCACTTTCTTTGACCCAGCGCTGAGTCGTTTGGTCGTAGACCAATTTGTCTTCTGTTTCTTCTAAATGTATTGTTGGAGCACTTTTACCAAAGAGGGAACCAAACCAAGTCATTCTGATTTGTTAATAACAAGATCGTATTTCGTTTAAATTGTAAAAATGAAATGACAACAAAGATTAAAAGGAACAAAACGTCTTCAAAAACGGAAGTGTTCGTTTTTTTGGGCGTATTAGTTTTGATCAATGAAGTATCAAAGTCTAACTTATTTTTATTTTTAAAAAGTAGTTATTATGTTAGTTTAATATGTTAAAATTCTAGTTTGTTAATGACAAACTTAATCCGTTTTAAAAACGTGTTTTTACTTAGAAAAAGTCAAAAAGCTAAAAAATGAAAAATAAAAATATATTTAAAAAAAACGTTGAGGTTAGTTAGTTTTTATTTTAAAAATTATTCATTATTTTGTATTATAATTTATTACACAAGTTTAATACATTGTATATTAAATGTATATACTATATTATATATAAAAATATTTATTATTTTTTAAAATAATTATAGTTTTTTCAATTAAGTTTGAATATTATATTTATATTAATAATTGATGATAAAAAAATAATAATGAAAAATCAATTATTTTTTCCAAAATTAATTAAAAAAATTATTTAATAACTATTTGTAAATGATTTAGATTATAATGATAACATAATAATATAATTCATTAATAAAATAATAATTAAAATATTATTAAAGTGAACGAAATGATTTTAAGTATATAAATGATTTTTATAAACAAATGATTATTATTTGGAAAATAATACTACAAACACTTTAATAATCATTTTAAATTAAATAACGATTATTTTCAATAATAATGATAAAAACATTATTTTTTTTCGTTTATTTAAACCACTTTTACTATACCACAAATACATATCATGATCTCTCTTGACTCTTACCACATAATGGTTGTCTCCAATTATTTTCATACGATCAAAGATTTTATCAACATCATTTTTGTGTGTAAGAAATACAGGAACATTATTGAAAATTTTCATTATAACCCAATTCCACTCAACACTAAAACAATTATGTACTTTAAGAATATAGAGACTCTTCATCTTTACGATGAGTTTGATGAGAATTTTGGAAATATTGTTTGTTATTTCGATGATCAAGTAATTGATAACAACTATTTAAGACAATTTTATCAAATAAGAGTTCATTTTCCTGTAACATATGAAAGAAGCTTACTTGCAAAAAACTCCAGATTTGTGTTTGATAACATCGTGTTCAGTCAAGACGACAGAGAAAACAATGATTTACGTTCAAAACAGGAATTTAATAACCAACTCCTTGATAATAATAATGTTATGATGATCCCAAATGACACCAAACATGTAATTAAAAACATTGGAGGTGATTGTTTCAAAGAGTGTTTTAATGTTTGTGAAATTGTATTGCCTTCAACACTCACTGCATTAAATAAAGCGTGTTTTTCAAAATGTACAAGATTAAAAAAAATTAACTTGCCTCCGCTTGTAACAAAATTACCTATAAAAGGATTTTTAAATTGTGATTCTTTGTCCAGCATTGAACTACCAAAAGAACTTTCTTCTATTGGAGAATATTGTTTTCAATACTGTGAATCTTTAAGTGAAATTGTCATTCCTAATAATGTAAGTAGACTTGATAATAATACATTTGGGTTTTGTAGCAATTTATCGATTATAAAACTTCCCTCAACAATATCTTATATTGGATATTCTTGTTTTAATAATTGTTTGTCTTTAAAAAACTTTGTTTTTTCCGATTCGGTGTTTATTGATTTTAATGTATTTGTAGGGTGTGAATCCCTGACTCATGTAAAACTTCCTTCTAATCTTCAAGTTTTAAACCATTTGGTTTTCAAAAACTGTATTTCTCTGAGCAAGTTAATTATACCAAAGAGTGTCACATTGATTGGAAATAATTGTTTTAACAATTGTACTTCTCTTTCTATGATTAACATACCAATTAATGTTAAACAAATTGGAGAAAGTTGTTTCAAAGATTGTTTATCATTGTCAAGTATTATAATACCAGAGAAAATTACAAATATACCTGCAAATTGTTTTAGTGGTTGTGTCAATCTTGTTGATATTCATTTTTTAGGTTGCATTAAAATATTAGAAAATAGTGCATTTGAAAATTGTGAATCGTTGACAACATTTGATTGTTTAAAGTTGATCGTTTCAATGGGAGATGTATGTTTTACAAATTGTGAATTACTTGAACATGTTGAATTACACAGCTCTATTACAGAAATACCATGTTTGTGTTTTAGAGGATGTGTAAAATTGAGTTCAATTGAATTACCTTACAAAGTTCATCGAATTGGAGATCTCGCATTTAAGGATTGTGTTTCTTTAAAAAAAATAGAAATACCACAAAGTGTAACAAAGATTGAGAATTCCGCTTTTTATAATTGTGTCAATCTTTCCAAAGTAATTCTTTCTCCAAATATAAGAAATTTGGAACTCTCAACATTTAGTGGATGTTCTTCTTTATCTTCAATTGAACTGCCATCTTCTCTCGATCAAATAGGTTTCCAGTGTTTTTTCAGGTGTTTTTCATTACAATCAATACTGATACCAGATGGTGTTACCTTACTTGAAACCAAATGTTTTGCACAATGTACTTCACTGAGTGAAGTTATAATGCCAGAACATATGATCACATTTCAAGAACATTGCTTTGAAAATTGTTCTTCTCTCAACCAGATTAAAATTCCTCAGAACTGTTTTCCGTTCAATGAAAACAACTTTGATAAATGTTGCTTAGTCGTCCGTTGTTAATTAATTGGTTGCACTCATTTTAAACTTCATAATCAAAATTCATTCAATACTTCAAAATTATTTAAAATTTTGATACTTCATTGAATTAAAAAACAAAACTTCATAAATAAAAATCATTAAATACTTCATTATCAAAAATCATTTTAAACTTCAATTATCCTCTTCTGACTCCGAACCAGATTCATTCTCTTTCTCCCCCTTCTCGTCTTCATCTTTCAACACCTTCATCTTCCCATCAGTCGTATCCCTAACAGATGGTTGGTCCTTATACATTTCGAATATTTGTGTGTTAGTCGTACCATCAGAACACTTCTTATCATCTCTCTTCTTAATAAATCGTGGGAACCTCAAGCAGACTCCTCTTCCCTCCAAATTGACTTTTTTAATCGCTGCTCTATACGCAAGTGAAAGTGACAAATCGGCTCCTTTAATTTCCCACACCTCGTCGGGTTCAAACCAGACATCTGGTAAGTTGTCTCCACTCATCACTGTATTTGGTTTATTCTTCGAGACCTTTTCCTTCAGTCGAGTGTATATCTCAAGTAACACATCTTCTGAGAACCCCGTCCCCACTTTCGTCACACTTTCATAGCAATCGTCGTCTTCGTTGTAACACGCTAATAAGAAGGCACCATACACGCCAGACCGCTTTCCTTCGCCCAACCACGCCCCAATTGGTATTAAGTCGACTGTGTCTTGTAACCCACTCAAATAGTCTTTCTTGAGTTTGTACCACGTGTCACTTCGCTTATCGGGAATATAAAACGAATCATCGCCAGTGGTTTTACACATCAACCCCTCTGTTCTATGATTCACGGCTTCTTCGAAGAACGGGAGGATATCATCTGCCGATGTGATGTTCTTATATCTCGCAAACAAGAACCGTTGGGGGACCTCTTTAAAGACCTTGTGGAGTTGCTCGCGTCGTTCAAGGAGGGGTTTCCTCATCAGATCGACTCCGTCCAAATACAGGACGTCAAATGCGTTCACACACACATTAATCGCGATACTTCGTATATTAACTCCCTTCTTCGCGCGTCTCCCGAGGATTTGGAACTCCTGGAACTCGTCTGTCTCTCTATTGAACGCGACAATTTCACAGTCGATAATGAAAGATTTGACTTCAGGCAGTACACTCTGTTTAACAGCTTCAATGACGTCGGGGTACTTCTCAGTGTAGTTTTCTAAGTTCCTTGTGAAGATCTTAATCAGTCCTTCTTTATAATGAATTTGCCCTCTTTCCCCGTCGTACTTATACTCACACGTAAATGGAAACCCAAAGCGCCCGGTGACCTCTTCTACAGACTTTTTAGGCTTCGCTAACATTGGTTTGAATGGAGTGAATAAGGTCACTCCACATGAAGTAGTGAAAGCGTCTAATGGGTCCTCAGTGATGACATATTTGGCTAAGATCTGAAAGGACGGATTGCGCGCGGCGGCGTCTTTAATGATTTCAGTTAACCTCTCGACGTCGTATTTGTTCTTGTGGATTTGACAGAGAGCAATTGCGAGGGCATTTGGAAGGGATCTTTCAGAAAAGCCGATTCTGAAGACTCCTTTTAATATTCTTAAGAGAAATTTGATCTCAGGACCAACAGCGGCGACTATCATAGAAGTGATTTTCTGCTTCTTAATATCAGTGTTTGGAGCATCTAAGATTTCTAAAAATTTTGTGACGACGCCGTGGACAGTTAGTGGCTGCGGTTTAACTAATAACGACTGATTTTGTTTCGTCATTTGTGCGACTATACCGATATCCCCATGCTCTTTAATTTTCTCATTCAATTGCGACGGCTTGAAACCAGTCACACGCTGAACAACACTCTTTAAGATGGCATCTCCTATCCCAAGCTCTTTTCCTTCCCAAGTTGGAGCGACTTGTCCAGTTGTTAAATTTAAAACATCAGCAAGATCACCGGGACTTGTTGTAATAACAGTTTTTAAGTACGACGCCATGATCTCAGTCTTTTTGATACGACCACTTTCTTTCTCAACTTTATCAAAAGTCTCAGCTAATCCTTTAAAAGGTAAAGTCTTTGCTTTAGACGTAGTGGAATCACTGGATGTTGTAATTTCACTTTTTATGTTTAAATTGTCTTTTGATTGTGAATCGGTCTGAGAACCCTTCGGGTCTTCTTGCTGTTCTTTGACTTCAGTTGTTTCACTTGGCTTTTTGGAAGCATCTTTGTGGATGTCTCTCTTGTTGGAGGAAAAGAAACTTAAGATACTTTGCTGCTTCTTTGACATGATAATTTTGTCTTTTCAAATCCTCAATTCTTTCATAGTTCTTCTTCTTCTAACTTTTTGTATGGTAAATGTATAATACTTTTACTATAATAAATAGTTTTGTTGTTTATATAAACCATTTATAGTTTAATTGTAATATTTATTAATATAAATAGTATAAACTATAAACAATTTAACTTAATGGTTTTTATTATAAACTTCAAAAATAATAAATTAGTAATTATTTTATTACTATTAAAACTTTATGAAGAAATTGCAGATAAGTATCCCCGCCACAGAGTACCGGAACTGTTTCTTATTAAAAAACAATTTCATTTTTTCAAATTAATTTAAAACAATAGTTAATTTAATAATTGTTATATGATATTCTATTTTCATCCACTCGTTAATATGTACTATATATAATAATAAATATCAACCACACGAAACTATACTTTTAAAATGCTATTTATTATCAAAAATGTATCAAAATTATATAAAAACAAATTATAATTTTTAATTACATGAATAAACTATAACCAAATTAACAATAACCAATAAAAGAATTAATAATTCAGTAAAACAGACACCCTCAAACTAGTGAATAACAGAGCATTTCCGAACGAAAAAATGGGGAATAGGAGAGGTGAGGGAACTCGAAAACGCTTTTTTCATCGTTGAAAGTTGAAGATGGCCAATGAACTTAGAAAAGTTGGAGAAACTAAAAAACGGCGTAAGACTTGAGAGGAACTAGAACTTAGAAATGAGTAAATGAAGACTATAGTTGTCGATAACGGGACTGGGTTTGTGAAGTGCGGATTTGCAAACGACAACATTCCGACTGCGGTCTTTCCTTCGATGGTAGGGCGACCCTTAATGCGATCAGAAGAGAAGATAGGAGGTGTAGAGATTAAGGATGTGATGTTTGGTGATGAAGCGTCGTCCGTCCGACAGAACCTTCAAATCACATATCCCCTTGAAAATGGTATAGTGAAGTCGTGGACTGATATGGAACTCCTTTGGAAGTATGTATTTGAAGAGAAGCTTCACGTCGACACACATGGTGCTTCTGTCTTACTCACCGAGCCCCCCATGAATCCACAGGAGAACAAAATGAAGATGGGGGATGTGATGTTTGAGAAGTTTGGGTTCAATCGAGTCTATGTAGCTGTACAAGCCGTCTTAGTCTTATATGCTCAAGGTATTTCGACTGGTGTTGTTGTCGATTCTGGGGATGGAGTTTCTCATATCATTCCCGTCTATGAAGGCTTTGTACAGAACTCCGTGAAGCGACTTGATGTCGCCGGAAGTGACATTACTCGTCGATTGATCGACTTGTTACTTGTTCGTGGGTATTCCTTCAACAGAACTGCTGACTTTGAAACCGTTCGAATGATTAAAGAGAGATACTGTTATGTCGGATATGATCTTACTCTTGAGAATAAACTCGGGACTGAGACCACCGTCTTAATGCAACAATACGAATTGCCCGACGGGAGAGTTATTAAGTTGGGCCCTGAGCGTTATATGGCTCCTGAGATCTTGTTCAACCCATCGATGATTGGAAAAGAGTCTGCTGGCGTTCATCAGAACTTGTTCGACTCCATCAATCAATGCCCATTAGACACTCGTACCGACTTGTACGGCCACATCGTCTTGTCCGGTGGAACTTCTATGTTGCCGGGATTACCTTCGAGACTTAAAAAGGAAGTCGTCAAGTTGTACGAGCAAAACGCTGAAGAAACTCGTAAAAAAGGAAACGCCTCTATTACCACTCGTGCGGGTTCTAGTACCAAGAAGGCTACTGTCTCCGTCAACATCGAAGATCCACCAAGAAGAAAACACTTAGTCTTCCAAGGTGGTGCTGTTCTAGCTGGTGTAATTGAAAACAGAGATGAAGCCTGGGTGACCAAAGCCGAATTTGAAGAAAAGGGAAGACAGGTCATGTTGAAGAGAACTGCCGTCTAATTCTTCTCATTGACATTTTCAGTATTGTTTTTGGTTGTGATAACTTTCTATTTTTAATTTATAATATACTATACTCATTCTATACATTATAGTATCATACTGTATAACTATAACTATTAATATAAATATATATATATAACTATAATATAACTATAATATTAGAGTAGTATTATACTATATTAATATAATAATAATATTATAATAATACTAGTAATTGAAGAGAATCCAAATCCTCCTTTCAATGAACGAATTTTTTAGTATGAAATGTAGAATCAATCAGTTAAAGTGATAAACCCTCCTTGTGGCTTTGAATAACAGATTTTGACTTCCGGATATGCCGAAATTAACTCTTTCATAAACAGTGCGACCGCTTTGGGGACTACATCATCACAACTTCGTGATAAGAAGACGGTCACTTTAAAGTATTGACGACACGAAAATAAGACGCCCCGGATTTGTTCGGTGTACACGACGGACTCTCCCATACAGACTAACAACTACTTGTTATTGAACGACTCATTTATACCTTTGAAACAAACAACTCGGAGCCACGAGGCGTTGAAGGCGTCTTTATTTGTTGTTGGGAAGTAGAGAACGACCTTCCGATAGTTATCTGCGACGCGATTGTCCCCTTTAAGGAAATATAACTCAGTCCCCGTCTTCATCTCGGAGAAGTCCCCCATCGCTTCAAAACATCCCCAAAACTCCTCAACAGAAGGAATGATCGCTAAGAGTTCGTCAAGCGTTACTCCACTCGCTAAAAGGTTATCTGCTGTCTCAGTAAAGACTTTCCATGGCTGGTTAAGTAAGTGATATTCAGTCATCTGACCTTATCAAGATCACCCATCAAATCACGAAATTTTTAGTGGACACTTGCAAACGGTTTTTTACTATTCATTAATAATTGTTTTACTAGTAAGTGCGATTTTTTTAGTTTTTTAAAGTGTGGAGTGTTTGAAAGGTACATTACTATTCATCAACGTTTTAGGGTTGTTGGAAGTTAAATGCTTGAAATGTGATCGAAAAAAGTTAATTTTATTTTTGATGAATTAGTTGGGATTCCACAAAGAATTTTTAACTTATTTTTAAATAACAAGTATTCGTGAACTATTTTTTTATTTCCTTTGTAATAACTTTTTTATCAGATAATTTTTTTTGCAAAAGGAGAGAAAACTTTCTTATTTTTTCTTCATTTCAAAATGATTTTTACTATTGAAAAATAACGGTAGTTGATTGATGTATCAAAGTTTTTATTATAAAATAATTATTTATAAATTATTATGACTAATATATTCTTTTTTTAATGATCCGATTTTGTAAGGAATGAAAAATGAGAATAATTTAATAATTTAAAACTATTAACTTTGAAAAATGCATTTATTAATGATAAAAATTTTTTTTAGCAAAGACATACACTTACCATTCATATCAAATTGAAATGTGATCTCAATTATTTGTTTAAAAACAAACTTAATAATTGTTTACAAACAATGAAACTTAATAATTCAATTTTACTATTAATTATTAAATAATAATTTATAATGAAACTTATGTATTTATAATTTATTTACAATGAAAATACTTTGAATTATTCCAATCAACAGAAAACTTTTCAATTCAATATGCGAAATGAAGAAATTTTTTTTTGAGTTCAAACCCTAATTGGTATAGAAATTCAAAAAATTAGAAACACGACAAACACACATGTCTGACAAAAGTGACAACGTTCCTGTGTACGATGCCTTTGAAAAGATGCATTTGAAAGAGGAGATTTTGAAGGGCATTTATAAACAAGGTTATAGTAAACCCTCCCCTATACAACAGCGTGCGATCGTTCCAATAAGTGAAGGTCGTGATGTGATTGCCCAATCGCAGTCGGGGACTGGTAAGACTGCTACGTTTTCAACTGGAGTATTACAGTTAGTTGAGCCACAGAAACGGGAGGTACAAGTAATAATAGTCTCCCCAACACGTGAATTAGCAACGCAGTCTGAAAACGTCATTGAAGGTCTTTCTCAGTACTTAACAATTTCCGTTCGCGCTTGTGTCGGTGGTAAATCGGAAAAGGAAGACGTCAAAGCCATTGAACGTGGGTGTCAAGTCGTATCTGGTACCCCCGGTCGTTTACTCACGTTGATCAAAAAGAGGGTTTTAGCCGTTAAATTTGTCAAAGTGATAGTCTTAGACGAGGCCGATCAAATGCTTGACAAAGGCTTCACTCGTGCCATTTACGACATCTTCAAATATCTTCCGGAGCGCCGGCAGATCGTTTTGTGTTCGGCCACATTAACTCCTGAAGTCCTTGAAATCGCGAGTTTATTAATGAAGAATCCACTCCGGATTTTGACCAAACGAGAGAAAGTGACTCTTGACATCATCAAACAGTATTACGTCAAATTAGCTCGCGAAGATCAAAAGTTCGATACTTTATGTGAAATTTATGACACTATGACTATCACTCAATCAGTCATTTTCTGTAACATGCGAAAGAAAGTCGACTGGCTAACGGAGAATATGCTCAAGGCAAATTTCCCTGTCATCTCAATGCATGCTGAGATGCCTCAAGAGGAGCGAGAATATGTGATGAATGTCTTTCGAAAAGGCGAGAAGCGCGTGTTAATCACTACAGATATCTGGGCAAGAGGAATCGATGTCACACAAATCAGTTTAGTCGTGAATTATGACTTCCCCAACAACAGGGAAGTCTATGTCCACAGAATCGGGCGGAGTGGCCGTTTCGGCAGAAATGGCGTTGCAATTAATTTCGTGTTAGACAGTGAGATGAATGAACTAAAAGACTTAATGGACTATTATTCAACAAAGATCAATGTGCTTCCTGAAAACTTTGCTGATTTGTAGGTGTTAAAAACACGATAACTGATTGAATGAGTTAAAGTCCTTTATTGAATCGTTGGGGATTTATTAATAATAATTTAATAATAATTTATAAAATAATTTAATAGTAAATTGTAATAGTAAATTGTAATAGTAAGTTAATAATACCTAAACAATCAATGTATTGCATTCAATCCATTATTTATATCTATTTCACATCTTATCCTCACCATTCTCTTTCTTTGCGCTTTCATCTTTAAACGATAATTTGACGACTTTTTTCGTTGTTTTTTTTGGTGGATTTTTTTGTGCTTTCTCCTGCAAATGACAATTTCTGTGGCTCTTTCTTTTGTACTTTCATCTTTGAATGACAATTTGACAACGGGACGAGTTTCTTTCTTTGTACTTTCTCCCGCGAACGATAATTTTGGTTGTTCTTTCTGTTTAGTTACTTTCTTCGTGCTTTCATCTTTAAATGACAATTTCGGCTGTTCCTTTTCTTTACTCACATTATTATCATTCTTTGTGCTTTCACTCGCAAAGGACATCTTGACGCCTTGTTTTGTTCCTTTTGTTGTTGTTGTGTTATTTTTCATTTCACTTTTCTCCTCTTTAATTGTCATTTTCACGTTGATTGGTTTCACCTCTTCATTTTCTTCTTCGTTTCTCACTTTCACTTCTTTTTTTGCTGTCATTTTCACACCTTCCGTCGTGCTGTCCACCTCATTAAACCCAACAAACTCGCTCTTCAAATCGCTTTTCGAGTGTGATGACAACTTCGGTTTCTCATTTAATTGGGGTTGTCCTCCAATACTCATACGGGCCTTCCTCGTCTGTTTTTTCACTTCCACGTTGTAGTACACATTCGGCATTTGTGCCACCTCCTCTTTCGTCAAAAAGTGGCATTTCCTAATCACTTCATTCTTCTTTAAAAACTGTTCCGACCGTTGTCTCTTGATTTTCTCCTGTCGTTCATTTTCGTGTCTCCCTTCTTCTTCCTTCCTCTGTTTCTCCTCCACTTCTTGGCGGTTTAAAAGCTCCATCGTCCTTTTTCGTTCCAATTTCTGCGCTTTTTTCTGTTCAAATATCGCAAACTCGTTATCAAGTTTCTTCTGGAGCTCCGGCTTCTCTCTTTCTATCTCTTCGCGAACTTTCTTTCTCAAATTGATTTCAAACGTGTCTATAAAATCAACACCAACCGGAACGTAGTTTTCCAACTCATCAGTTTGGTACTGAGTATCATTCACTAAAGAATACAGATGCTCCGAAATAAAAAACTCTTTTCTCCGTATCGGGTTTGGGCTCACATAAATGTATTCATCCATCAGATTCTTCTTTTCACCGTCTTTCTTCTCTACAATATTGGGCGTGTGTGGCCTCTCACTCCTTTCGCCTTGTTTCTCAACATCCACACTCTCACACACTTTCTCTTCACTTTCAGTCTCATCAAAACAACTCTTTGATACGGACACAGGCATCCCATTGCTTTTCCCTATAAAAGTATTCCCTCGATAATTATTTAAAAACGTCAAATCGCCAAACAGTCCGTCCTCGTCTATCTCATCAACATCCTTTTCAAGCATTTCGTCGATCTTCGTTTGTATGCGCGCTCTCTTCGTAAAGACTTCGTACATCTCATATGGATTCAACCCATCTTCCCGCTTAAAATCGACTTGATTGATCACACCCCATATCACTCGCAACTCTTCGTCGTCAAAAACATTCGTCTTTGCTACAAAACAGCTCTCCCCAATATGATTAGTACATCCAAAGTCTTCCTTTCGTTCAACTATTTCATTTAAAGTGCAGACAAGACTCATCATCAATTCATCGCCAAAGACAACCCAAAAATCTTTTGTCGGTCCCGGCATTTGTTTCGGGATTTTGTAGAGGTCCGCGTTCTTTTGGGTATACGACGCCACAAGTAACACAGTTCGCCGAAGAACAGTTCGAATGCTTTTCATGTAGAAGTACATCAACAACGTCGAAAAGGTGAATACAAAATCAGTGTTGTAATTCTCCACCTTGAACAACAGCAACCCAATTAGTATAACAAACTTCTCACATTTCTTCGCCGCGTTGTATGAGAGTTTGTTTCGAGCGTCGTGGACAAACGTGTTCTCGTGTTGTGAAGCGTACAAATAAAACTTCTCCGCAAGTTCACGCAAGTCGTTCACTATGTATGCTCCCTTCTCTCGTTGTTCCTTCGTCTCCAAAGATTTAAAACATTTCATAATAAGTAACGACGGAAATGAAGAGGCCAACTTCTTGATTATATCGCTTTGCAGTTTCAAGTAAACGTTTAATGTTTGAATAGACACTTGCAGACTTCGACTGTCCAATAGAAATGAAAGAGCATAAAGAGGGTCGGTCTGTCCCTTAAAGAGTATTGAACCATCCGTTATGATTTTGAGTAACTTCTGTGCCTCTTCGAGGTTCTTGTGTATCTTCTCAAAGAGAAATTGGTCGATATCGCAAGCGACTTCACTGTATATATTCATATATCGTTCAAAATAATAATTGATTTCTTCGTTGTTGTTAAGAACGTCATTCTGAAGCTTATCGAATTTGCATCTTTCCTTTTCGACATCATCTGTGACGTTTTCGATACACATTGTCCCCAATTCTTTATATAATATTTTCTCAGACAAATAGGTGATGTCTTTGAACATGATAGATTTCTTTGTTTCACAGTAGTCGTTGTTAAATCGTTGTTCGACGTACTTTGTGGCGTTCCATATCCTTAAGAGGAGTTTTGCGTTCTTCGTAACGTAATTAATAAACTTCAGCATATCGTCGTCGTTCTCTACGCACTGTTCTGGTTGTTCCTTGTTCTCGTCTGTCACAGAAAGAGTAACTTCTAAGAGATATTTGTACTCTTTACAAAAGGTTTGGTAGATGTCATTCGTGGTGGTATTGTTTTGAATTGTTTCTTTCACTTTCAAGTATTTCTCATCAGCATATTTCTTTGTGTAAATACATAAAGGAAGTGTCATGAGTTGAGTAGTGAGACATGACGAGATCGAGCACTCCATTTTGTACACAACGTTTGAGAAATAAAAATATGCTGCACGGAAGCGGTATATCAAAGTGTCATTTTTACGATCTTCAAATAATTTGTGGCCATAATAGTATTCGATCCCGTTACGATCAACCGTTGGTTCAGATGAACTATATGATAGTAAGCTATCGCGTGTGATTGTTGTCATTCTTTCAAATTGAGCGAATCAAGATTTCAAGAAAAAAATCTTTTTTTCCATAAAATGTATCATTTTTCGAAATCACTACAATTGAGAGTTAGCTGAAAATAAGACTACTCTCAGTAAACTAGATTTTTACTATATTTCTCTGAGTACTTCTTGTCAGGGCTGCAAACCTCAATTAAATAATCGTTTTTTGAAAAAGAAAAAATGGCATTCTATCTTTTTGGATAAAATAAATAATCTTATTCACAAAAGAATTTTTTTGCTCAATTTAACGAAAATAATCATAAAAATTAAAAAATATGCTGTTTTGGGAATGTTTTTGAATAATATGCTCAAAACTGCACTTTATTCGCTTTTTTAAATAATAAGACCAAAAGTGTTTTGAAAAACACATTATTACCAAAAAAAAAACAAATAAAAAAATTTAAATATTTAACCCAAAAACTAAAAAAAACAAATAAGTTTTTGAGAAAAAAATTTTATTGAATGGCATAAATAAATAATTGGAAAATGTCATTGGATTGAAGTAAAATAAAATTGTTGTCATTACATTCTGTGTTAGAACTTGACATATAATTTAACTTGTTCAAACTTTATAGTAATCACTGTTTCATTGTATTCATTAAACACGAATCAATGTATCAAACAAAACACAAAAAGAGTTTGGATATATTTCTCAATTTAAATACCATCATTATTAAAACTAAAATATAGAATAAAGTGATTTAAAATTAAAACACAAATTAATTTATATGACAGTTTGTTGTTTCATTAAATGAAAATTAAAAAATATAAATTGACATTACAAGGTTGCACGATACCATATGTATATATTTATTTTATGTTCATTTCGTTGTGTTCTAAACAGCACATCGATAATGAAAACATGATAATAGTTTTATATTCAAAATTCAATACAAGTTGTTAACAACTTTGGATCGAGTTGTACAAAGTTTAACAATTTGTTTTGACAAGCAAAAACAATTTATTTTACATTTAAAAAATACATATTATTTATAATTAGTTATGTGTATAATTCCTATCCAAACACAGTTAAATAGTCTTTGAGTTGTTGTGTTTAATGTTACACTATTTTATTATATGGTTATTATTAAAACAAATTGTCAGTGTTGAATAATATGAACATTTTCATTTTTATTTTAAATTCAAAAAGTGTTAAATTTGGGTAATTTATTTGAATATGTATTTTGAGTACACGTCAAATAACAATCTACTTTATTTTATCAAGTAGCGCATCATTTTGTAGAATATTTTATTAAAACACTTCAAAAATCCTAATTATTATTACATAAAAAAACAAGAAATGTCTGTTGATGAAAACACAACACATCAAACAATTAAATGTTCATATTTATGTTATAAAAATTATTTAAAATAAAGATGGTTGTGATACATTACAATTTTACAAAATTATCATTATATCAAAAACACAAAAATAAAATGGTATAACAAATTGTTTTTTGTCTTTTTGTTTTTTGTGTTTCTTTTTTGAATAAATAATTATTTATTACTATAATTTACTTATGTATTTTTTGTTTGACACAAACAACAAACTATTACCATTAATTTAATTTACTATGTTTTGAAACTATTAAAAAAACATGGAGATTTGTTATGGCTTTTCAAAACTACATAAAACTATACTTTCTATTCCTCATTATTTAATTGGTTTTCTTTTTTACCATCATTTTAGAATGTGTATAGTTTGGACGATTTTGTGGCTAGCCATTTTTTTATCACTACTGGCTGACAAATCCTAATTAATTTATTCAACGAATTAAAAATAATAGTTCCAAACACAAATTCTGACTGAAAATATTTAAAAATTAACACGGGCTAGCCACCAGTTGAATCCGGTTTGCAGCCCTGCTTAATTTAAGGTGTTAATATAATAAAATAATAATAAATATCTTTTATATACTATTAATTAATGTTAAATAAAGATATATTAACCTTACGAAGTGAAAACTTGATAATTTATATCCTTGATTTTTTTTACTTAAAATAAGTCTCTTTTTTTTATTTTTGTTTTTGAACTAAAAAGATCTTAAATTAAGAACGGTGTGTCACAAACCAATTTAAATAATGAAAAATTGATAAATTTCAAAGCGCTCTCATGAAAATTCATGTGTATGTCTCGTAACAGCAAGCATTGACAACTTGGAACACATGGAAAATAGGAAACATGGGTCTGTAAAGACCAGTAGTTTGCGCTAAAACTAATCGATTTCGTGTTTTGAATTTATTTTTAATTATTCTAAAAATAAATATGATCTAGATAAATCTTATCCAGATTTCACCTTCCCACAAAAAAAGTTGATTCAGTTGACTTGCTAAGGTTAATATATAATATAATAGAAATATAAAAATCCTTATAAAAAATAGTAAAATAGCGTTATTATTCAAAAATAACATTATTTCACAATGGTTTTTTATCATTGTTTTAATACTATTAAACATTCACTATAAATATGGTAAATTTACCAAAAACAACAATATACAGTATGGTCATTAAACCTTATGTGAAACCTTGAGGCTTATGCGATTTTTTAGAATAATTTTTGATATTATTATTATTATGAAAAACCATACAAAAATAAATCAAATCATGAGTTATTTTAGTTATTTCCATTTATATTAATAAAACAATCATTTTTATGAAGAAAATAACATCAACATTAATTGAGACAATTCAGAACAAAGGGTGTCCGATCAATGTGAACATGGTTAAGATTTTTCATCTTAAACCCGATTTGTAGCTATTTATCTCTTTGTTTTTTTAAACAATCGGGAAATGAATAAAAAATCTTGACCATGGTGTGAAATAAATTTTAAACCTTTTTCAATAAAAACGAGTTATAAGACACTTAACAAATAATTCCTTTGCGTCTGCAACGATTGTGTCTATCTGCTCCTTTGAAAGTCTTCCAGCTGCTACACATGACAGTGTTGTGTTCAAAACTCATTAGTCGAGTGTACGTTAATAATTGCTTCAATTGCGGCCTTGTCGTCTGGTGAGAGCTTTGCTGCAATTTGCTCAGTGAGTGTGTTTTTCATCGAGTAGCAGTAGTTCTCAAGTCCATTCTTCGCCTCGACCAGTTCCTTCATCTTGTCATCCTCTGCCTTGAGCTTCTCTGCGTCTTCAACCATCTTGTCTATTTGCTTCTTTGCAAGTATTCCCTTGTCGTTTGTGATTGTGATCCTGTTCTTCTTTTACCTGTTGTCTTGTTTTCAGCCGAGACGATTTGCATCAATGTCAATTGTGACTTCCACTTGTGGAGATCACGTGGTGCGGATGGGATGCCACACAACTCAAACTTGCCAAGTATGTTGAAATGGGACGTCATGATGCCTCGCCCTCAAAGACTTGGATGAGCACGCCGGGCTGGTTGTCTGCATATGTTGAGAAGATCTGTGACTTCTTTGCTGGTAGAAGGCAACACGTCTTCTACCATTTATTTTACTCGCTCTTTGTATAGAGAGTGTAATATATTAGTTCATTTTAGTTCAACTCCTTTTGTTGATTTTCATTTTGTTAAATTGTCTTCTTATATTTTCCAAATCAATCTTTTTTATTTTTGTAATCGCATAAGCCTCATAATTCAGTTTCTCTGTTTTTTGTATAAAACCGTGTTTTTTGCCTTTTTAATAATAAAAGTATTTATTTTTTTCTATCATTTATAGTTTTTTATATTTAGAAAATCGCATAAGGTTGCGGGTATCACATAAGGGTGAATACCACATCTGTATTTTAATAATTATTAAGAAACGACAGTTAACATTTTAATTAACTATCGTTTTATCAAAAGTTAGTTCCACCAATAATTTTTAAATGTCTCATAATCAATTATTATTGTTTCAACCATGGTTAATCAAAAGCCTGTTTACTAAATAGTCTAGTCCCAAAACTGCAGATTATTTTTGGATTAAACTGATTTTTTTGTTTATTAAACAAAAAACAAAATTATATTGTTTTTTGTATTTTTTGCAACAAACATTTTTAGGAACACAAAAGAAGCAAAACCATTTGAAATCCAATTGTTGAAGAAAAATATAAATATTTGCCGAATATACCGTTGTAATTCAGCAGATAATTGAAATATGATAAACGTAATATAACGGGGTTTTATCTCCAAAAAAATTATTACTTCTTTTAAATAATTTAACTATTTTATAAAAAAATCTTTAACTGAATAAAAACAATAATTAATCATTCAAAAAAACTCTTTTTTTTTCTGAATAATTTCGGAAAGATAATTAACCCTAGTGTTTGTTTATTGAGTTCAAAAATCAAAAAATAAACAATTGTTAATTTTATTAATAAAAATATTAAAAACAAATATTGTTTTATTACTAATAATGTATAGTTTAAAACAACAAAGTTTAAACTATTTTTTTAATGTTTGATGAAAAATTGATAATAATTAATATGATTATTTTAAATATTAATTATATTTATTTAATATAATATATATAATATTATTAAAAAAATAATTCATATTTTTTATATTATATTAAAATAAAAAATATGTTCAATTAAACATTTTTTTAAATAACAAATTAAATTAAATATTTTCCTTTTCTTAAACGAGTATAAAGTAATGACAATTTAATTGCAAAAACAACCAAATGCGACATATAATACATTCACTTTGTCTAAAATAAAAGCGCGTCATTTATTGTCTCAGCCAAGTATTTATCAGACTGAAAAAAATATAAAACAATTATATAAGCAATCATGATGTTCGACATCTGGAGCGAACCATTTATTAAATCAGTCAAAATTATTTCAATTGCAAACAAACTGTCGTCTCATGTCGTCTTTGTTGTTGTTACAGAGACGACTGCATTTATGTAATAAATTATGCTATGCAACGAAAAGTATTTGAATAGGCAAATTTTTAATTGAACAAATGCTGTGCACTACAGAGAAAACACAAACTCTGTTGAAGTAGATGCCGAATTATAAAAATTCTTTTCCGCACTTTGCGAAAAATCTGAAGTGTCTTAAACATACATTGACATAATGTAGTCATTTTCATGAGTTGATAATGAGCCAAAGTGTCAAAATGCGTCCAAGATTCACACCACGTATCGGTTAACGACAACATACCTTTTAACAAAGTCAACACGCTTTAAAATCAGGATCTACACTCTCTGTAAACTTCAAAACAATATATGGTTTTTACTAGTAATTAATCTAATAATTGTATTATTATAGTTATTTTAGATAAAAAACAACAAAAAAACTTAAATGATAATTGCTATTTTAATAACACTCATGATAATACTTACCGTATTGATCATTGTCATTGTCTTCTTGGGTTCCACCAAAAGGCCAGAAGATTGAATGCTGAAGAAGAAAGGACAACCACATCCACAACTGCCGATATCGAAAGAGGAAATTTGAGATGGCAAAGTCTGCGTTTCAAAAAGACTTTATTAGTCAGTCCCACATTTAAACAAAATAATCACAAATTATTTGAAAATATATATTACTGCGTGCTGTGCAACAAACTTGTTACCAAAAGAGACCATTCAACACATGTTTTTGATGTTCACGCGTTCAATGTTGCATCACAAAAAACACCTGTTGAAACTCTTTGGTCTCAAAAACACGAAATGCTGAATAAGCTTGCACTGTGGGCTCTTTACGATTCAAGACTTACACCTCACAAAAAAATTTGCGAAGAACTTAACATCAACGAAGTGAGTCTTTCCTTCGTTGTTGAAGAATTTGATTTGTTTGGCTCTTGGGTGGCGTCTATACAAGAGATTGTCTTAAAAGAAATTGGAGGGTTATCAGAAAGGTACGAGGAGAGTTCATTAAACAACTTGGATTATGTGGTTTTCTGCGAAGAAGCAAACTACGTCGACGTTGTTGATGATAAATATGATGATGACAAAATGATATCAGAAGACGAAGTTACTTTAATGGACTGTGAAGACATCTCTGATTCCATCCATAATGCCACACAACCTGAAGAAATTGATTTAAAACGCAAGAGCCCAAAAGAACTCAAACTGATCAAAATGGTAAAGTTGTTGAAATCCAACTTCGAAAAAGGAAATCAGTATGTCAAGGAACAAATTGTCCACTCAATTGAAGCCCACATCAACTCTGAGATAACATCCAATGGAAAAGAACTAACAAGAGGTCAGAGGGATGCGAATTGGGTGAATTTATTGTATTATATCTTTCTTTTATGAGTGCAGGGAGTGGGCTGTCTCAAACGCAAATAGAAGATGTAGTGGGTTTCCTCAATTTCTTTATTGATGCTTCAAAAATAAATATAAAACCATTCAAACTCTCTCTAAGTGCATCCACTATTAAAAGGCGAATTTCGTTGATCGCAGATGTAAAGAATGACGAAACTAAAGAGTTTCTTCAAAAAGCAAAGTGTGTGGGTCTTATGGCTGATGGCGCAAAATATGGCTCCAGTGAGCACTTCAGTCTGTTTTCAAGGTCAGTAAGTGAAAACAACGAGGTGAACGAGTCTAAACTGAAAATTGAAAAATTTATAGGGAAGCCATCATCCGAAAATTGGTTAAAGTGGATAGTTTCTGTTGGCGAGGAATTTGAATTTGACTTCAAAAAATGCTCTTCTGTCACGTTTGACGGGGCAAGCACAATGATCAGTGAAGAAGGAGGACTTTCTGGTAAAATAACAAATTGGCTAAGTACAAAAGGCTTTCTGGTAGATCTATTTCAATCCAATTACCGTTTTAGCCATAGGCTAAGTAAAGCTGTCGAGAAAATAAACGAAATTGTAGAGGTCGCAATAATCAAGAAATATCTGTACAAATTAACAACCGACAACGTTAGAACACTCTGAGAGCGGTTTTGTTGACAACAAAGGACAACAGAAGTTGCTCTAAACATCCCGCATTATTCTAATACAAGATTCCTTTATATCGCAACAATATCAAATATGTTGTTCGATTGTTATTTTGAAATGAAGAATTTCAACTCCAGAGTGCCAAATTTACAACGAATCGAGTTGAGCAGAAGTGAAAAAAAGTCATTTTTTAAAAAATACTTTGGAAAGGTTTCTCCCAACTTGAGTGAATCATTGTTAAATGTAAAGTTGAAATCGATCGAGACAATCACTTTCACATCGAAGCTTGGAGATGAGAATTTTGTTGCCATTTTGTATTTCGTTGATTATATAATCACCAAAGTCAAAGTTGTCAGTGACTGGCTTCAAAAGCGTAACATTTCCTTTTCTATCGTATACAGACGAATAATCAATCTCATCATTTTCTCATCGATTTCAAAACACAAATTAATGATTCTGAAGATGATGTGCTTTTTTCACTTCCATTCTTGAATCATGTTAGTCTTTCCGAAAGGTCTGGTGTGCATCAAGTGTGTTACTCTATCGTGAACAGATTGGTCCAGGCTTTTTCGGTACGCTTCTCAAATCCAACAGGAAAAATCAAAGAAGAATATTTGAAGTTAAACGGGTTTGCAAAGGAAAACGAATTGTCAATTAACAGTTTAGATGACTTCACGAAATTGGGTGAAAAGGAACGTAAACCCGAATTCATGATCGCGTTAAATTCTTGTTTTCTTCCAGAATACGAGAAAGTAAAACAAAACACTTCTTCTGAGTTAAACATGGAAATAACAAGATTTAATGAGTGGAAAAGGAATAATCAACAAATAATGATAAATTTGCAAGCTGTCAACAACGAACAAATCGAATGTGAAAAGCAAATCATTTTAAATTATTGAAAATTTCAAAGGAGAAAAGTAAACGGTAAAAAGGAATTGTTCAAAAATGAAAACTCGAAAATTCTGGCGGCGGAAATACAAAATTCGAGGGAACAAGGGGCAATCCAATTAAAAGAAACTTTCATCATAACTCACAATGTGACCTCGTTTTTAGTTTTCAGCCAAATGAACGAGAGTGATCTTGCATTGTTTCCATTGTTGTTGGATTATTCACAAAAAGTTGAAACTTTAAATGTAACATCGTGTACTGTCGAAAGATCATTTTCTCGACTGAAAAATATTTTGAAAAGCAACATGAACGACAAAACAATAAATGCTCTGTTTGATGTCAAGGAAATCAAAAAAGTAGTTCTTTAATTCATTAATCTTGTTTTGGTTATTATTTACATTTTGACCATATAGAATTCGTCAAAAACCAATATGTTGATAAATATTAGGTGTTTAAAGTTCGTTTTAGAGTAAAATATGGTTTTTTCCTAAGATTTTTTTCTGAAACTTTTCAAACGTGTATAAACTCAAACTTTTGTTAAAAATGTGATACGAAGTCATAAACAAATTAAATTTGTTTTGTACACGTAGTTTGTGGTATTTACACTATTCAATGACCTCATTATTCAATCTCAATCCAGTCTCCTTGAGGCATCAGCAACGAGTATATGTGTTGTGCCTTTTGGTATTTAATAATACAAATAATAATAACAATAAAAAAGAACAAGCAATTGGACACAATTATTTAAAACAATATAATATGAAGATAAGATTATTGCCACAAAAACCGATTAATGGATATATGTGCAATTGTTTAAATGTATCTATTAGTGTGTTTTAAATGTTATTAATTATATGAGTGAATATTATTCTGTTTATTAAACAAATTGATAATTGTTTTCAAAAACTAATTGTATAAACGATTTGAAGGATAGTCAAGTTTTATATCAACTTTCTGTGATTAAATAGATTGATTAATAAATGCATGTTGTCTAAAACCTTCTTGTGTTAATTACTTTTTAGAATGTATAACATACAACATTGTAATAAAAAGAATGTGTCACTATAAAATTTAATCGTAAACATATTCAAATAACTCATTACATTGTATATATTGATCAGATGTTTTTTATTTTTTAAATATTTACTTGTAAATTTTCTATTCAAATAAAAATTAACCTATATAATAACTAATTATTATTAATTGGATTTTTAATATATTTATTATATTAATAGTTATTTTTTAGTAAAATATAATATTAAATGGTTAATATAATTATTTAATTAAGTGTTACATGTTATTAGTATAATGAATTAATATAAACATAAAAACCCATAATAATAAATATTAAAAGTAATTTCATGCAAAAGAAATAAAAATACTGTTAATGTAATTGATTGTTCTTGAGGTGTGTTTAGTTTAACTTTTTAGTTTAGATAGTTTGTATATAAAATAACAATATATAGTAAATTTAAATTTTAATAAAAAATATGTGATATAAAATAAATGTTTATATTCAAGTTAGATAATACAAATTAATATAATAATGTTAATAAATGAATACATAATATAAACAATGAATCAAATGTGACAAAGATGGTAAAGTAATTAATGAAATCAATTTGAAAAGTAACCTAAATACCATATGGATAGTTAACGATATACCCCGTTAGCTGACCGAACAATAGATGACTTACAAATTATATTTTATATAATACAATAATAATAAATATATGGATTTATTAATTATAATTTTAACATTGTTATTTATAACCATATTAATTATAAATTAATTAATTATAAAACAAAATATTATGTAATATAGTTAATTTATATTTATTAATATAATTGTTATATTTTTAAAATTTATTGTAAATTATAATTAATTATACTATTAATCAAAATTATTCAAAAACTATATTTAATATTATATTTATTCCATGTCACAACCTATAATTTTCTCAATCTAAATAGTAAAAATACCAATTATTTAACTAATCCAAATAAAGACTGTTATACTATATTATTGTTATTATTGTACCATTTTATTTCACCTGAAACGACGCGTTTGTAAGTGCTGTTATTTTTTATTGTTTCTCTATTAAAAATACATTATGTTTTTTAAAATAATCGGGATGTTTGTGGAAAATATAGCCCATTTGTTAGGTATAAAAGAATCTAACTTAACAATCCTTATATTCAAAACCCTAAAACCGAAAACTGCTACTTTTTTTAAATATAGAAATCGCCCACAGTCAGCGACACGTATTAGGATTAAGGCTTAGGTGAAAAAAGGCCTAAAAAGTTTTGGCATAAAGCAGAAAATTGATCAACCATGGTTCCACAATAAAAAGAAGTCTATAAATAGTATATATTATAATAATAGTATATGTTTAATTTGATTAACTAAACAAATTTTTGCATTTGTTATAATAATAATATTATAATATTATTATATTCAAATACATCTGAAAGTAATAAAAAGTCAACATGTCAAAAGTATTAATTAAACCAAAGGAACTGAGTAATTTGGGACTTCGTTATTCAATTCATTTGGACTGACAACATTTGAAGTCTTAAACAATGCAAAAGAACTTACAGCAGAAATTGGAACAGCCAAAAATGACAAAATAATAGCGATGAAGGAACATAAGAATGGGAATATCAGATATGCTGAGTCTGAATCGCTTCCCGACTGACACGAATCGCACTGAGTATGATATTCAGTCTTTTCTTCCTCTGGTATAACACACGCACAATTTCCTTCATCGTAATAATCATAGCAGCATTTGTGCTCTCGGTTAGTCTAAATCCATTTACAAATAAATAAGTCTTAAATATTTAAAACAAACTCTTTTTTCAAATTTGGCTATATCATCGCCTTCGAGTGTAAAGTCTTTACACTTCAGAGTGAAAGTCACGACTAAAAAGATGATGGATATGATGAACATACAGATCACAACGCCATTCGAAGTAAACAAATATGATTTCTTGACTTCTTTTGATACACCATAATACACTGCCATTGTTATAAACACAATTGCCAAGACTAAATTTAAAAATGAAATGGTCAGTGATATATAAAATTCACTAATATAGTAGTTTCGACTTCTTCCTATATATTTGTCAAACGATTGCAGTGACATTATGTCGACAACGGCTCCTGCAAAAAAGCTTGCCTTTATTGTGAGTATATATCTTTGTTATATTGAAAGATAGACAAACAAGTAGTAGCAAAGTGAAGAGAGAGAAGATGGTAAGCACAATTACTTTACATGTGATGACACAACACAATTTCATCAAATGATTTAATCAATTTTTAATAAGGAAATTAATTTTAATTTGATAACTAATTATTCTATAATTATTTGAATAGTATTTTTGAAAAACACTTGCTAATCAAATTTTTTTAATGAAAATAGATCAAATTTTTGGTATGTTTGAGTGTTACTAATATTATAAAGAAATAATAAGTTTAATTATATAAAATAGTTTAAATACAGATTTATTGTTTAAAAATTTTGAAACAAACTTTTTTCCATTTAGAATAGTATTATCAATTAAAAATATAGTAAATATGAAATAAATACATTTTTGGTCTGGTTCCCACATTTAAAAATGCCAATCGGTCACATCAAGTTTGTTGATACCAAGTATTGAAAAGAATGCTAATGAAGCCGAACCAATACAGTCTGTTTGTGCACCCATTCCACCAATTTCCCATGTCTTACCTTAACAGGGATCCCCTAACTTTCTTGCAAGCGGAAGAACAACATCCACGCAGTACGGACAAAGAAAATGGGTGACATAAGGACGCATAACACTGCTGTGAGCTATTTCAAAAAACAAATGTGGCAAATACTTAATTATGGTTAAAATGGTGGTGGAAAATTTAATTATTTTTTATGGAATTTAATATTTTGTAAATATTCAACTTAAATGTATAGTAATCAATATATTTATTATACATTATAGTTCACAAAATTAATTAATTATTAAATTAAATTAAGAAATCAGTTAATTGTTATTAATCAATAATAATAAAAATTATTTATAAATAATAATTTTAAAATAATAATATTTTATTATAATCAATTTAATAATTATTAATTAAAATAAATTACTCGAATCTAATTATTTTTTAAGTTTTTACATTTATTATATTTTATATTTTAAAATATACATTGTTCATTTCAACTAGGGCGGAAGTATCGTTGATAAATACCAAAAAATACCAAATACAAATACTGAGTAACTTTAACACCAAATATTAAAATACTAAAGTAACTTGATATTTGATAATTTCTTTGTCATTTTTGTATTTAAAAAACCATAACATTTATTTATTCACAGAAAAAAAATCTAAAAACCAAAATAATGATTTGTGTGGCATTTATACATAAATAATACCAATAACTAAAATATTAACGAGCTTTTTTATTTAAAATATAATATAAAAAATAAAACCATCTAAATTTTAAAATTAATTTATAATGAATAGACAAAATGTAGTTGAAAATGAAAATTTGGTTCGAGAAAGGGAAACTGTAATAACAACACACACTGTTACATCAGAACCATTTCAAGAAAACAGTTTATCATTTGGTATTATACCTCCAAGACAAATGTGGAAATCTGAAAAAATCGAAGAAAAACCACCTCGAAAAATTTCAGCTGTGTGGCTATACTTCAGAGAGTTTCCCCCCAAAAATGGGCAAACCCAAGATCTCGTTCAATGCAAATTATGTGGTGCTGTGCTCCCTTATATTTATCCATTTCAAGATCCCAGAGTTCCTATAGCCAAGTATCTTGACCAAGAATCAAATGAAAGAATTCCATTTGAATTTGAGCAAAACACCAAAAGACAAATAGAAAAATCCTTTTTAGATTACCCAAGTTTTGGGATTACTAACCACGAGAACAAGAAAAAACAAAATCGAATATTATTTGAACATTTAGCTGGAAGTCATATCGAAGTATACAACGTTGTAATTGAGGCGACTCCCAAAAAACTGAAAAAAGAAAGAAAAGATGGAAAGAAAATTGAAAAAATCGATTATAGTGATGATGATAAAGAGTGTATTTTAATGAAGTGGATTTTGCAAAATGGTATCAGTATTAATATATTTAAAAAACAAGAGACATTTGATATGTTTAAAGTTGTGACAAATGGCACATTTAAGCCAAAGTACACCAGTGAGTGCAAAGTTTTTGTACATAAACTTTTTCAACAAGAAATGGATGAACATATTTTAGTTATCAAAAACTCGTTGTCTAAACACTTTTGTATAGATGGGTGGACATGTGAGACAACAGATAAACATTTCATTGGGATTACTTGTCAGGGACTTTCTGCTCGGAAAGAACTGTTTTGTTTTTTACTCGGTGTTCTTGAATTAGAATGTGGGTCATCGGGAATAGAAATTAAAAAACTATTTTGCACTTATTTAACAACTTGGGGAATAACATACAATCCAAAGACTGATTACACGGTGACAGACAACAGTAAGGATATGTGTGCGGCATTTTCAACTTTAAATGGAGCAAAATTAATTAACGAAGAATCAAAAGTTGACACCCATATACCTTGCTCTGCTCACACTGTACAACTTATAGTAAAAAAATGCAACAACTAATATAGATGTATTCAAGATACTTTTAGTAGATTTGGATATTGTTGTGAAAGAGACCAATTCCAATTGGGCAACAATGTGTGGAATTATAGATGAGATTAACAAAACTATTGGTGGTAGTGATATAAAAATAAAAAAACAAAATGTGTTGAGAGAGGAAATACACGTTTTAATACACTGTGTGATACAATAGAAAGTGTTGTAAATAAAAAAGCTGCAATTATAAGACTCGTTGAATATGGATTTATGAAGGGATTGGATAGAAATGAATGGGAAATGATTGAAACACTTTTACCTTTTTAACCGAAGTTAAAAAATTTACACTTAGAGTTGGGTGTGAAAAGTCGGTTTCAATTAATCATGTAAAACCAAGTGTTGTAGAATTGTTCAGAAAATTTAACAATTATTTGAATAATCATGATATTAATGTATTTTTAGAAAATGATGGAGATAGTCACGATATACCAAATTTTGAAGGAAATATTCTATTATTTGAATATGAAAATGTCTGTTATAAATTGTTCAATAATGTTAGAAGAATATTTGTCACAAATGAAAGCGGTCAATACATCCCAATATGTGATTTCGGATTTATAACGGCATGGGTTCTTTTAGCGGATACAGAAGCTCTTATTAGATTTGGATACGTGTTTAAAAGTATTCCTCATGTTATTTCAATGGTATTATCACCACAGTACAGATTAGATAGAATAGTGAATAGAAAAATGAAAGATGAAATGATTAAAATAATTTACGAAGAAATGGACAAATTGACAATGAAATACCAAGGACAAAACGTTGCAAAATTGGACATAGCAATGAGTCAAACGCTTGTTGTTTATGTTGAAGACTCCAAAAAACATGAAAATGAAAACACACGATTGAACACCACAACAGCACAAGAGCTCGATGCTTTTTTTCGGAATTTTATTTTCTTGGTGGTAAAATGATTGACACTTTGAGTTATTGGAATAAGATAGGGAAAATGTTGCCAATAAGATACCCTGCCCTCCTCGAACTTGCAAAAAAATATATATCCGTACCAGCAACCGAACTATCTGATGAAAGGTCGTTTTCTGCAGCCAAATTTATTATTATGAACCAATACTCAAACTCTAAACACAGTGACATTATAAACGAAGAGTGTGTATTCGCCTTTAGTAGCAAGCAGAAACAATTGAAAGAACACAAACAAAATGATTTTGACTTTTATTTGTTCGTTTCTAATTTAGTAACATATTTTAATAATATTTTAATTATAAATTATGTTACATAAACAAAAAAATAACATATTTTTTATAATATAATTATATTACAATTTAAATTGTTTAATTTAATGTCATAATTATAATATATTATATAATTATTATTAAATTTACTTTGATTAAATTAATTCATAATTTACACTAAAATGTAAAATTTATATTTTTTGCCTTATGGAATTTTTATAAAAAAGAAAATAAAAAAATGATTACGTGTCTACATTAAAATTTAAAAAAAATAAATTATTTAAAATAGTATAATATTTTATATTTTTTTGTTCAAAAACATATTTTTTTTGTTATATAAAATAAATTTACAAAAAAATGTGTTGATTATTTTGAAATAAACGACTTACAAAATACCTTGAAAATACTTCCGCCCTAATTTCAACTAAAAACACTGATAAAACAAAGAAATGGAAGAAGTAAAAGCGCAAATTAAAAACGTGACAAGTATGATCACCAAGCTGTTTGACGACCCAAAAGAAAAACCAAAGGTTTTAATAAAAAAA
>NW_004440432.1:188135-192080 GCF_000330505.1 Entamoeba invadens IP1
AAAAATGGAACAAAATTTTAATTTTGGTCTTGAAAATGGCGAACGTGAAAAACTCGAGGAATTGTCAAAAATGAAAATTTCCAATATCGTTTTTAACTCAATAGAACATGATTGGTCTAAAGATACATCCGTGTTTGATGACAAAATAAAAGGAAATTCCAGTTATTTTTTTTGATTGAAGATGACCAAAAGAATAAGTTTGGAGGGGTCTATTACAGTTACGTAAGTCAAAATGGAAGAAGGTATAAAAACGATAAATTATTCATCTTTTCGCTTATGCGAAATGGGATATATAACCCTCAAAAATTCGGGTTACAAGAAAGACAAGTTAACAATTCTTTTATTTCTTGTACTAAAGACAATCCTTATCTTTTTGTATTTGGAAAACACAATGATGATAATAATAACAGTGATATTACTGTTGCAAAATGTGGTTTAAATTTGAACAATTGTACACCGACTAGTCACATCGTTCGAAGCGGGGATCTCGTTGATGGCCATATATTTATACCAAAAAGTGTTCGTGTTTTCCAACTTAGCTATTAATTCAGTTTTTTAATAATTGTATTTAAATTTATTTTTTCAAATTAAAACAGTCAAAATAACACACAAAAAAATTGATGAGATTATGAATAGTACAATATTAAAATTAATAAAATAGTTTATAAAAGTTCTCCAAATAAAATATACTAAAATGTGTTATTTAACTGTTATTATTCAAAGATTGTAACACTTTTTGTGTTATATTTGCTCAAACTTTTATTAATAAAGACATACAAAGACTTGAAAGCTGAATTAATTGTGTCAACAAGGTAAAAACACTGTGTACTTTTTTCAACTTGTTGTACTTTTAAATAAATCTTTTTGTTAAAGGCTGTCACAACAATGTTAGAGTAAAAACAATTACAATCCAAAACATTGTCAATCTAATACAAAAGAAATTATAATTTGGATGTAAAAGACGTTATTTGTTGATTAACAGTAGAAGTAGATTGAGTTGAGTGTTTCATTGTATCTCTTGGTAATATAGTTCTATTCAAATCAACAAGAGAGTATAATCAAAAGCAAAGTCGCTCCACATATGATGCCACAAACCAAGAAATAAACAGAGATTATGGCATTGTTGAAATCTAATAATAAAAATTAATTTTTGAAAATGACCACATAAAATGTTTATCATTTTAGTTATTGATTTCTACGTTTATGAAAACTATCTTATGAAAAGCAAAAATCGAGTAAAGCACTTTCCTACAGAAAAAATAATTTTGCAACAAAATTATAAAATCAAACGATTTTTCCTTTGACCAATTGTTTTTGTCCAATTTTATAGAGACTTTCTGACACTGAAATTTCATCCTTTTTAATGTTTAAATTGGTATCACGGAATTTTGATAATTTTAATTACAATTTTATGTAATTCAATCGATTGTGGAAAAAACGATTTCGAAATAAAAAGTCAAAATACCACAGATAGAAATGAATAAATAAAAAGGACACACACTTTTTGTATGTGTCCTATTTTTAGTAATGTTGCAATTAGGTATTTCTATTTAATTGAAGTCGACATAGTAGTATATAAATTATGCGGATTTAGGGGGCACCCCATTTTATTTATATTTTATAATATTTTAATTAAATCGCGAGGGACACGAATCTGAATTTTCCCAAAATATCGACATCTTTGATGTCTCTAGAATCTCACATTCGTTTCGATTCTTCGGAGACACAACGCGAAGCGGCATCGAAGATGCAGTCTACTTGAAGACCTTTGGTCCGTTCGGTGTAAATTTATATTAATGTAATTTTTTATTTTCCTTAAATGACTGAACAAATTAATAAACTTGATTATGATAAAGATGTTGATGATTATGTTAAATATGATTTAGATAACAAATCCTTATTTGTCGATCTTGGATGTGAATATAAAATTTAAATTAGAAGAATGGAAAGATTTAAAGAATATTTGAATGATTATCTTAAAACTATACAAAGTAATGAAAATGTAATATATAATTACCAAACCAATGAAGGTTGGAGTAAAACAGATCCTTTAACAGATAAATATGCTTTGAACAAATTGATTAAGGTTCTAGAAACAAGAATATTTGATCATGATGAAATAATTAAAGCTGTAAACGCAGATTATGATACCGATATACCAGAACCTATAATTGTGATAAAAATGAAAGTATCTATTTATAAATATTATTTCTCGGTTTACGGCGTGAGTTTCTCGTCAAATAATTTACTAACATCTAAATTATTAACAGTAATATAATGTTCTAATATCGGAAGCATCTTATTAATAATTCCATCTCTCATATTATTTTGATTTTTTTCTAATTCTTCTATTTTATTAAGTAATAATACTAATTGTTCTTGTTTTTCGCCCTCTATATTTTTGATTTTATTGTCAAGATCATTTTTAGTAATTCTATGTTGTTTCTTAATTAATGTTTGTTTACCTTTAATTTTACAAAATACATAACCATTAATATAAATAGTAGCATTTAAATCTTTTGTATTGATTAAGTTAACTTCTGGATTATTATTAATATATCTATTGATTTCTTTGTTACATTGTTTTAACATATCTATTTCTTTTAAATTGTATTTGTTTATTATATTATGTAAAGCTATAATATGTTTAGAAGTAATATCAGATAAAGTTTCACCACATCTAATAGATGTGTCGATGCTTCGCTCAGCCTTCGGCATGACGCTTTGCTCAATATAACATTCATCTTCACTTTCGTCATTTGGAGAATAAGACATACCAAATACTGTTTTTGGTGTTGGAGCTTTGCTCCCGCTACGATCCTTCGGATCTGAGGAACTTCGTTCTGTACATGTTGGAGCTTTGCTCCCGCTTCGCGTTGCATCTCTTACTTTAATAATTTCAGAAGTATCTATTTGTTTTAATGGGTCCGTCTTTGTAGTTTGATTTGTTTTGTCTAAAGATAACAAATTTTTGAAAAATGTTTTTAATGACTTTGATTTTGATTGAGAAGTATTATATGTACTCATTTATATTAAGATAAAAATAAAAATATATTATTTATATATTACTAAATATATTATTAATAAAGTAATATTAATGTATTATTATAATAACTATAAAAATAACATACTCAATAGATGTCTTCAGATAAAATGTAAAATATATTACTTTGTTTTTACAGTTTATGAAAACCTTATAACTACAGTTCGTACGGACCGTAAATATCTATTAAATTACCTGAACTGTAATTTCATTAATTAAAAATATTCTACCATCTTTTTCTTTACAATAACCATAATCCATAAAGTTTTGAAATTTTTATTTATTTTTTTATCAACTCAATTTTGAATTGTATATTTTTTGGTCACACTTAAAGTGAATGAGTTTGTTTGTGTAAAACAAGAGCAAAGCTTAAAAAAGAAAGATGGGGTCTAATGATGGTTTGATATATTTGGTTGTTTTTTTATAAAAAGTTTATTGTCATTTGATTATAACGTAAATAGTGTTTGTATAGTAGTTATATTTGTTAGTGTGACTATTTGACGTTGTTTGTTATTAAGTGGATTGACGATGTAGCGTTTTTTTATATTAAATGTTGAAACATTATAAAGTGATATGAAATTTCGTCCAAAAAGATTATTTTTGATCAATCTTAAGTAATTGAGTTCTCATTTGTTAATTATTTTAAGTAAAATAAAACTGACTATTGGCCGGTTTGGGTTAGAAGGGGGTTTCAAATAAAAAATAAAAAAAAATGATTTGGACAATTTTCTTTTTACTTATTTTTCTTCTTAAAAAAAGTTTTGGGTTGTGAAAGTGTTAAGGAAAATAAAAAATTACATTAATATAAATTTACACCGAACGGACCAAAGGTCTTCAAGTAGACTGCATCTTCGATGCCGCTTCGCGTTGTGTCTCCGAAGAATCGAAACGAATGTGAGATC
>NW_004440432.1:192180-193837 GCF_000330505.1 Entamoeba invadens IP1
TTCGATCTGAAACATATAACAATAAAAATATGAGACATTATTTACTTTTTATTACCAAAAATATAAATATAAATGAAAATTTATTATTTTTATTATCATTATTTTATTTATATATAAAAAACATAAAAATAATTAATGTTTATATACTTTTATAATAAATAAATTATTATTTAACAATTTTTTTATTAATGGTTAGGGTAAAATGAATAAACAAAAAGCTTTTTATTTTAAACTACAAATTCATGTCTCTTGATCAGATCGACACACATCGTAAAATAAAAAATACATGCGTAACAAATAAATTGTTGATCCCAGTTTATTTCAATAATGGTCATCATTGTTATTACTGTTGGTTTTGCCAGCGTATTTTTTCGTGAAACACAATCTCGACTACATTAAAAAAGTTTCCACAAACATTACTGCGGGGGATCCAACCAATATTACGTAAAAGAAAAAACAAAGAATAATTTTATCAAACAGTATTACACATGTCCCAAAGATTATGATAATGTCGCCGAAGAGGTTGCAAACAAAGGTAATTTTCAACAAATATGTGTTTTTGTAAAAAATGGCTGCGGTGAAATATTTGAAAAGGATTTTGGTAAAAGAAAAAAAGACCCTGCATTTTATAAACACACAAAGACTCAGAACATTGATCTAATTTTTTGTGATAACTTGGGAACACAAAATCCAGAATATCATGAAAATGGGTGTAAAATATTCGAAGAATGTCCAACAGAAATTATTCAAAACAAAAAAATAATAGAGACTGAAATGAAATTTGATTATATTAACGATGATGACATTGATTCGTTAATTTTAATAATAAAACAAACACGTGACTGGTCTTTAACCGCTAATTTGTTGCGAGAAATAGCAACATCAAAAACAAAAGACAAATCAAACGAAGTGACAAAACAATCACAATTATTTTCACTATTTGTTCGAAGATTGCGAATTGTTGAGTGTTTTTCAAAGAAACAATGTGAGTTTATAAAAGGAATGATTGAATTATTTGGAAAAACATTTTTTGGTGAAAATGTTTTTGAACAGATAAAAGTCAAAATAAGTTATTCAAGTTGTGTGGAACTATCTTTAAAATATCAAGATAGAGATATAAAAGAAACTAAAAAATGTTTTAGTGATTGTGTGTTATGGTTGCATTTTGGACTCAACCAGAAAAGGTGGTGATGAAATATTTTGAATGATATGTCGTTTCGTTTTCTTTGATTTTACTATAATTCAAAAGAAAGTCAAACTTGGTATTTTTCGTGGTTCAACAAACGCGGTAAATACGTTTGAATTGATTAAAAATGTGATAGAAACGGAATATCTCGGGGTGTTATCAAAATGTGTTGCTTTTGTTTCTGAAGGTGCGATAGTTTTGACAAGTATGCAAGAAGGAGTTGCTGGCTATCTGAGCCGTTATATATCAAGCATAAAAGTTGAATCTAAATTTCCAATTGTTGCCAATTTTTTCTCTCATAATTATTGTCTGTGTCATAGATTAAATGTAGCCGAGAAATGGATGTGGATACATCAAAAAGATGCATCAATAATTTTGGAAATATTGAAATGGATAACAAATGAAAGTTTAATTACTAAATGGAACTACTATTGTTATGAACATTCTGGAAACGTAAAATTACCAAAACTT
>NW_004440432.1:193937-199724 GCF_000330505.1 Entamoeba invadens IP1
TTGAGGAGTTATTAAATATATTTTATTTCCGGATTTGTATTTAAGAGGAAACCCAATAACAATTCAAGATTGGCTGTGTGATTTTGCAAATGAATCAGTAAATATAATGAATTTGATCAACAACGATAAAAAATTTTGGATATCTCTCAACAAAAGTTTGTTTGTTATTCGTCTTTTTGGATTAAGTAATAATAATATAGAAATCACATTGATGAAAATTATTGAAAAGTACAAAAAAGAAAATCTATTTGCTGCACAACAAATATGCTATATAATATGTTGTCTGATACCAACCTCGTGCGCTGTTGAATATCTTTTTTCATATCTCAGTTATTTAAAAAAGACAAACATGAAAATTGAAACAACTGATGCTCGTCTTACAACAAAAATGGATTTTTTATCAACAAAACGCATTAATGCTTTCGATTTGTTTTAGTTAATTTTTTGTTTATTTATGTTTTAATTTAAAAAGTTGGTGTAGTTTTGTTTACAAAATAAAAGACTAATAATAAAAACATTATTTAATGTTATACTTTGTTATACTTGTTTAAAATGCCTTATTCTTTTTGGTTTTTTGAAACCTTCGCTAAGTCCAATTCTGGACACCCTGTTTAAACAAGAAAGTATATTTTTGAAAACTAAAATACGTTTACTATGATATGATATCAATATCTCAACAATCCAAACAATGAGTCATTCAAGTAAAAGCACGTGCTGCCAAGACAACAAACAAAAGAACACCAAATTAAAACAGGAGTCTACAAATTCTAAATACTATTATGTCCACTCTTGTCTTGGTTATTTGGCAAAGAAAAAGAAATATTCTTTCATTGTCTTTAACAATAAAAGAACAAACTTTAAGATGGCTTCACACTTTGAAATTGCTAACATCTTTGATGAGAAGGGAAAATTAGTCTACGACTCGAACAAAAAATATCTTGTTGAAAACTCAAACATTGTCTTTGACTCTGATGGATTACCAATAAAGAAAAGTTCATTAATCAATACATCAGAGTGTGTCACTATATCTGAAAGCAAAGGAGTTGAAGAAATGAACAACAATGACAACTTGCTGTATTTAATGAACTTCATGAATTACAAAATCAATTTTTTCTTCCCATCAGAAAAACAGAATAAAACACAAACACGGACAGCAAAAGATACAAAGAAACTGTCAAGCATCAGACTGTTACTTATTCCGTCCTACAACATCAAAATATCCAATTTTGAATTGAAAAGGAGACGTGAGACTGAAAAAGATGACGGGAAATGTGGTCTTCAGTTTTTTTCAAAAAGTTTCAAAACTATGAAAATCAAAAGCAAAACTCGTAAAGGCGACACGGCGATATTCTTAGGTAACGTCCCTCAGTCATATAACAAGCAATACTCTAACATCAAACGTGTGACACTTGAAGACTATGAAAAGGAAATTATCAGTACCAAAATGAACATAAATGTGATGACGTCATCAACTGATTCAATTGTAGACAATGTGATAAACAACGAAGATAAGTCAATGGACTGTGATTATGAAGTAAAGACATAGTCAAAGAAGAAGAAGAAGAAGAAATAGATGGGATTAAGAGTGTTGAAATTAAAGAAGAAATAACAAGCCAAACCATCACTTGTTCTTCACCACAAGGCACTTCCCCTTATATCATACATGAAAACGTAACACTGCCAATATACTATGTCCCAGTCGCCATTTCATATGTGAACAACACACCATTTGCCATTCCTTTGTTTGACATGAGTTATTTCAACACCATTCAACCATGTTATTTCAATATAAATCAACCGAGTCTTAATTCTGTTGATGAATATTCAACTGATGATTTCAATAACACTCAAAATTGTGCTGATGTGAATAATTAATTTCTCAATCAAAGTACTAAATCATATGTAAATAACATCTTTGACTTTTGTTTATTTATTATTATTTTTATAACAATAAAAACATTTTATTATAATTGATTATTTTGTTATTAATAAATATTAATTATCATTTGATTATTAATATTATTATTACTACTATATATACCATATTTGAAATATTATTATATTATTAAATTTATACTATAAATTTTTTTATTTAAATATATTTAATAAACGATTAACATATCTGTATTGATTATTAATTTTGTATATTTTTCAAATTGGAACATCTTGTGAATAAACGTTCATCGATACAGCACTTTTTGTTTTCCACTATAACACTTTTGAGTGCTTTGCACCCATCAAAACAATTTCTTTTAATCACATCGACATTTGATGGTACAACAATTTGTTCCAAAACGGGTAAATACTCAAAAGTCCCATTTTCAAGTGTTTTCACATTTTTCCCAATTTGTATACGTGACAGTTTTTGGCAACTTGTAAAACAGTATTCTCCAATAAACGTGACACTGTCTGGGATCTCTACTGACTCTAAACTGTTGCATCTAGCAAATGAGTATGACTCAAATGACAAAATTCCCTTTGGAAATTGAATAATTTTGAGTGCAGAAACATATTCAAATGAACTCGAGCAAAGTCTTGTGACACCGTTTGGAATCTCATAGCAGTTTAAAACAAGTCCTCGTAAACATCTGTCTCCTATTTGTGTAATTATATAAGAGACCCTTTTCAGTGTTTTGTTGTCGACTGGGATTTCTATTGTATGGTGTTTTCTATCCTTTTTAGTATAAACTACATTCCCAAACAAAAGTTTTGTTTCTTTAGGTATTTCTTCGTTCTTTTCATTGTCCAAAACTGTTTGATAGTTAACTTCAAACCAAATATTGATTTTGAAAAAGTTCATTTTTAATGTTGTCTTTGTGCCTATTTTGTTAATAAAGCCGTGTTTAAATTCGTATAACTGTTTTTCAGTAAAGTTTCTAAAACGACTGTCATCGTAATCGTCTGATTCACGAGGCTTATATGGGTACTTGTGGATGTAAATTATATTACCAAAAGTGTCAACTTTATCACTCCAAAGATTGAGTGTTTCTATGTTGGGGAAGTACTTTAAAGTCTTTTCTGTGACTGGAACTGGATTGAAGTGAAAAAGTTCCATAAAGTCTTGATATTTATGAGAGACCATTTGAAGAGTAATAAAGTCTTTAATTGTAATTAAATATTTTGAGACAACCATCATGTGATATGTGTCTAAATTACAATGTTTTGTTGGGAGCATTGTGGAGACTTTATTTTTTTCATTGTGGAAGAATTTAAGAGAAAACATTTGTATGTTTTAAAGTTTATCAAAAAGATGTTGAAATTGTAAAATATTGAAAACATTTAATAAATTGAATGTATCAATTGTTTTTGAAAATATTTTTTAATTCTTATTATTTATATAAAATAAATTAATGAAAAAAAAATAATATGTTGTAATTGTAAATGAATATTTTGATTTTTCGTCACACAATCGGCCAATCGTTTAGATGTACGACAATTATTTTTTTTTATTTTCAAATCTTACACTTTTGATAAATTAAAAACCATTTTTTAGTAAAAAATATTTCATTATTAGAATGAACTTTCTACAAAATTCTTTCGTTAACGACAAATAAACATATTTTCTGCTGAATTCACAACAAAAAGACGTTTTCGACTGTACATGTTTTGGAATTTAAATTGGTCTTAAAATTTACTTTGTGAATTTTAAGTAATTAAATAAAAACAAACAATAAATCAACAATACTCAGTTAAAAACAAATTAAACATATACATAAAGTCATACAATATTTTTGTGTTTTCAATTGATCTTAAAAATAGGGTGATAGTTTAATCGACCAACTTTAAAAGCACAAGAAATATGAATTTATTGATGAATGACATTACATTCAATAAAAATGTTTACCAAAATATATGGCTCTTGACATATTGAACAAAGAATGTTTCAAAAAATGCAGATATATGTTCTTTTGGTGTGGCGTTATTTGAATGCTTAACATTAATTACACACTCTAAAAGATTAGTTTTAGTTTGCATCATCGATTTTGTTATAAGTGAAATCGATAAACTGTAGGATTTAAAGGACAACATATACAACAATACGAATGACATGTGGTATCAAGATGTTCACAAATGAAAATTAAAATAAATATTACAAATTGAGAAGTATTAATATATTTAATTTAATATTTTAAATTATAATTGTTATAAATTTCAATACAATTCATAACCAAAACACAAAACTCCAATTTTTATGTAAATGAATCCGATTCATTATTTCGCAAAAGGTCGATTCTTTGCTGCTTTTTTCGTCTCATAAATGTATTATATATATAAATTCTCGGATGAAGTTCGAAGTTTCGAACTTTCGGATTTATTTTTCTGCTAAAAATTTAAATGTTTGTCAAAAAGTTGGTCAAATTCACGTATTTTAATTTTGCCAATTAAAAATAATTTATTTGTAAAATTAAAAAATTATTATCACAATTTGAAACATATTTTCAAATTCACTGGTATATGCTATAAAACCATTTAGGGTTTTTTGCAAAATTTATTAAAACATTTATTATCATTTTTAAATTTAAAAACACTTTATTTTATTTAAAATTTATTAATTATTTTTAAATAACAGTTTGCAAAATTGTTGAAAAAAAAGGAAATAAGGACAAACAAACCTTACTATTTCGAGAAGATCATAAACATATTTGTGGTTTGACCTGAGAGCCATTAACACGTTTACGTTTTTAAAGACATTTTAAAACAACTAATTTTTGTTATATACCAATCGAATTATTTTGCCTTTTTGATTTGTAACACAAAACACTTTTTAATCAATACTCATCTTGAAATTATTAATTAAAGTATAAGCACATAAAAATTAAAAAAAAACAAGGAAAGTTTGTCGATTGTAACACTGTAATGTTCAACTGACCTTCTATTTTCGACTTGCAGTTTTGTGTCATTTACGCGCTCGTTTCCGTGGCCGAGCTTAACGAATAATAAAAATTAAACAAAATGTATTATACGAAAAGACAAAGTTGATGTGTAATGCTTACAAGAGGCATCGTTGCTAAAACATGTGTTCTCTATGTCAAGTGTCGTGGAAATGTGAGCGTAAACGACACAAAACGACAATCAATAAGTTATGTGTTAATTCACGACGTACTCTCGGATTTAAAAAAGTGAAGAAATAAATTGATTCATAAATCTTAGTTGTTTTTGTTATGATGTCTTATTATAATATTACTAAGATCGTTGCAAAAAAATGTCGTCAGGAATGCGAACGGTTATTTCAACTATTATTTCAAAAAAACAAATTGCAAAACTTAAATTTTTTCACAGCAAAAGATTTTTTATAAAATAAAAAAGAAATGGAACGCGAAAGTGTTAAATCAAGTTATAATATTTTTTAATAATAATGACTCAAATCAACTTTTGTTTTTCCACGACATATTCTTGTCACAGGAAAAACAGGTGAAAATGTTATATATAAAACATTTTTTTATGTTTTTAATTAATTAATATTATAAATAACAATAACAATATTTTTAGTCTTGATAAATAAAAAATATATAAAATTCAAATATCTGAATGGAAATGGAAAAAACAATAGAGACGGACAAGATGTAAATGGATTTGCTGTTTTGGAACAAGAGTTTTATTCGAGTAAAAAACAAAATTGGACGTAAATATGGTATTTATTATATTGGTATTGCAACTTCTTTTGAATAAGATTAAAAAGGTACCTGAAAACTTGTTACCTCGAGGAAAATACACAAAAAACATCTTCAAACTGGTGAACATTTGTACATTAAGTAGACGAGGAGCAAAGCTCTTGATGTGTGTGTC
>NW_004440432.1:199824-223672 GCF_000330505.1 Entamoeba invadens IP1
TGCCACGTCATAACATTTTAAGGATAAATTGCGAGTGAAAAAAACCGACCAATAAGATTCAATCTGGTCTATAGATAGTAACTATTATCAAAATTATAAAATTAAATATATTTTATTATTTGTTTAACAAGTTGTTTTTTTAAAAAAATAAATTTATCAATCTATTGGAAACGTGTTTTATAGTTATAATGTGAAAGTCATTTATAACAATTGATCGTATTGATAATCGTTTTATTCAAATATAATATTTAATTTGTGTTATCGTTATAAGTTTTGAAATAGATTGTTTTTATCGTTGATGGCATTGATCAAATGGTAATTTATGTGTGGTGATATACGTAAAAACAGTCATAATATAATTGATATCGTTTAAAGATATGTAACGATAATTTAATAACTTATGTTAATGATATATAAAATTTAATTATTTATAATATTTTTATTATATTGATACGAGTGTTATTACACTATCATTTTGTTTTTAACACGATTTTATACCTATTTGTTCAAGGTATTAATTGTTTTAAAGCGTCTTGTATATTTTGTTGTCACATCACTATAAAAATTTATGGTAATATAACTTTAATTATAATAAATAATAATAAATCCAAAAATTTTTAATAAAATAATTATAAAAAAACTTATTGTTTTAATGGTTTCAAAGACAAATTTTATAATTTTGATAATAGTTACTATCTATAGACCAGATTGAATCTTATTGGTCGGTTTTTTTCACTCGCAATTTATCCTTAAAATGTTATGACGTGGCAGCTCTAGAGCGTTCTTTTTGTTATTCAATAAACAAAAATTACACAAAACTTAAAACCAAAATCGGGAAACATGTCCTAATCGGAACTGCGTTAATTATATTTTTTTCAATTTTTGTTCTATTTCGGGCTGTCAAAATTGACTCCCAAAGGTATATAAGCAATGGCCATTGTATATTGTAATTAACTTAATTACTTATTAAAAAAATATTTGCTATTTTTCTTTATCAAGTATAAATATAGTAATTATTTGAATACTATTAATTTATAATAATATTTTATCTTTGTTTTAAAAAGTTATATTATAACTAGTATCAAATAATATTACTATGTGAACTATTAATATTGGTTTTTAATGCCATTTGAAACTAAATGAAACACAATGTACTATATTTATTAATAAAGATATTATTTTATGTTAATTATAAAGTTATTTTTGAAATTAATAACAAATTATACTAAACTATAATTGAAAAGAAACTATTTATTTAAGCGAAATGTTGGCATTCTAATGAATGAAATTAAAACCACTCTTTGTTATATTGATCGAGCACTTGGCTGTTAGTAATACATTTGCTAACCGTGTCAATTGACATTAAATACTTATTTTTTAACATTTTTTTTAAATACAAATTTAATTTTCTGTCATCAACATTTTCTCTTTTATAAAAATAACACTCTACTATTCATCATAAACATTTCACATATATGTTGTTTATTTTTTTCAAATAAATAATGATTATTGATTCAATATTCTTTAATATTAAAAAACAATAAAACAAGATACTTTAATTTAATAATAACATTAGGTTTTCGATCTTTATTTTGTATATTTAGATAATAAAAAATCAAATAGCTTGAGATTTTTTTGATATTTTGTTATATTGTTTTGTTTTTTATAATTTCTTTTAATGCCTGTTGTTTACATATGGTTAAAATTATTATTTATACACTAAATAATGTTAACAGTTATTTAAATACCAACACTGTATTTGTTTTTTTTTGTTCATTTACAATTAAAAAATAACTTTTACATAAAAATTTCGATGTTTATCTTAAAAAACGTATTAAATTCATGTTTTCGTTCTTTATAACTTAGATTTTAAATTATTTGGTTAATTTTTGCATTTAAAATTGGAGAAGAAAATACTTGACTCACATGTAAATAATTTTTATATTAAATTCAGGGACTTACCTTTTACACCCACTACCGCTATAAATAAACGTTTATAACACAAAAATAAAACATTTTTGTATTTTTGGGTTTTTGAATCTTGAAAAATAGGGTTTTTTATTTACATCTAATAAAGTAAAACAAGTAAAACGTTTTATATAAAACGTCAAACTTTAATTATTTGTTTTTTGTCGCATGTTTTGGCGCAAAGTGAACGTTTTGATTAATATTCAATTTTAACCCGCTAAAATTTATAATAATTAAATAAACAATACTTTTAATAGTTACGAATCTAAAACTCTTAATTACTAAACAGAAAAACACTCCACAAAAATCCAAGTTCTATTAACTTTCGATGTAAAAACCAAAAAAAGGTAACCCTTATTTGGTTACAGAGGGTATTAAACTACAGACAATTTCATTGATTCAATAGCAAGTGCGTTTATTTCCTACAGCTTCAAAACCCAATCAAAAACAATGGCAGAAGCATCAACTATCTCTGTTTCTGACCAGACATTTTCTTTTTTTGTTACTAAAAACAGCGATTCACAAAAACTTAAACAGACATTCCGTTGTATTTTATTTATATTTTCAGACAAAAAATGGTGTTAGATGTTGTTTAAAAGTTTGTTTTTTGTTTCAATTTATTAATGATATCATATGTTTAATATAAACTAAAATTCAAAAAACGATAGTGTATTTATTAATATTTTTTTGGTAATTTTTCAAGTTTTATCTTACTAAACTTTTATCCTCTTTTTTGGATCTAACAAAAATTTAAGGAAAAAGTGGCTTAAATTTACACATAAAAAATAAAAATAGACCTTTTTTCAAACAAAAGTTGCTCAAATTTACAAAAGAAATAATCTTGAGTTGTTTCAAATAAAAAAATATCATAAATGCATTTCATTAAAACCCAATTCATGTTATTTTAGATTTGAAACAATTCAATTAAAAATTTGTCAAAAACGAACTATTTTAATGGGATAAAAAACATTTACATAAATAAACAATATTGACTTTTGTAAAACTTTTTTTTAATTTCAACAAAAATCACATTGAAAACAAATTAATATTAATTAATTGCAATATTTAAACTTATAATCTTTAAAATGATTACATGTCTGTTATCAATGAAACAGATAAGCTCATTGTTAATTTATTAAGAGAAGGGAAATCATTTTCTTTTATTACCAAAACACTTCATGTATCACCAAACAGAGTTTCTTATAACAAAAAGAAAATTGAAAACAATGAAGAGTTAATTTCAAAAACTATAGGCAGACCTTCAATTATGACACAACAAAAAATAATAACTTTGATCAAAAAACTTCTATTAATCCAGAATCAACGTGTTGTGATTTGGCTAAATGTATAAATGTATCAAAATCAACAATTCATAGATACAGAAAAATAAACGGGTTTAAATATGGCAAACTAAAGAAATCTCCATTTTTAACAAAAGTTAACATTAATAAAAGATTAAATTTTTGCAAAAAGGCGGTACTAAAGAAAAATTATAAAAAATGGAAAAAGGCTATTATAAGTGATGAGTCGAGATTTGGATTGTTTTCTGATAACGGAAACTGTTGGTATCACAAAAGCAGGGAAATGAGATATAACAGAATAAATTCATTTAATATTGGAAATCAAACTTTACTTATTAAAAAGAACAATAAGATTTTTAAATCAATGTTTTTAACATTTCCAAAACACAACAATTCACTGATGGTTTGGGGAGCAATCGGAAATAATTACAAATCACAGTTGTTACTATGTGACAACAGACTTAATGCAATTGGCTATCAACACATGCTTGAAAGTAATAAAGTGTTTGATGATATTAGACGAAAACGCAACAAACAAATAGTCTATTTCCAACAAGATGGTGCCAAGCCACACACAGGAAAACGACATTGAATTTTTTGGAGAACAATAAAGTGAGATTGACTGGGTGGCCTCCTTCAAGTCCGGATTTATCACCAATTGAAAACGTTTGGTCGATACTTGAAAATAGAATTAGAAAAAAGAAAAAATATTTTAAAAACCAAAAGAGTTTGTTTAGAGTGCTGAAGAAAGAATGGGAATCGATACCAATGGATACAATTAACAATTTAATGCAATCGATGGAAAAAAGATTTTCTCTTTGTATTCAAGAAAAAGGTAAAATCATTGGCCATCTTCTTTAAAAAGAAGTTGTTCGAGAAAAAAGTGTTATTACATTAATTGTATCTTATTTTTACGTGTTTTTAATTAAGATTTTCAACAATTAATGGTTTTAATTTTTGAAAAAAGTTGATATTGAAATATAAATAGATTCCGTAGTTTTCCCAAAACATTATGATAAAAATAGACCAAAATATTATGGGGTACTATCGACTTTTGGGAAACAGTTTATTATTAATGATACAACCTAAATATATTGTTAAAATTCTTTATATAATTATAATACATTTAAAACTTTCTTATAAATTTCTAAAATAATACATAGTATGTTATTTCTTTTTATATTACAATGACGAAAGTGTTGTTAATCATTTTGATGTTGATCTAATAATTAGTTTTGTTATTTCGAATTAACAAATTATTTTTTGACAAGTTATTATGTATTCAAACAAATTTCACGAAATGTACAACCTATTTGGTATTGTTCAAAAAGAATAAGTACATTTAAGTTTGAATTGATTAATAAACGTACTTACTATTAGTGCATACACAATATTATATAACATTTGAAAACACCTCATTTGTATAGTTCTCAAGTGTTACGAAGTACATTTGCATCATCATGTATGTTTCAGATGAAAATGCAAATCGTGTGTTTTGTGACAACATTCGTGGTCTGTCATTGATGTGTTTATACAGTTCAGGAGAAATAAAATATGTCAATATGGCAGTATTTAAAGGTAAACACATAAATTGTGAAAACATATTGGTTAAATGATACTGTTCGTCCGACCACCTTTCTTTGTGTTGACAACATTAAGTGCTTAAAGTTCACAAATGGTGTCATTGCGAACTGTTTAAGTGATGGCTCCAACAGCAAAGACATGTCGTTTGTATTGGACTTGGAATTGTCGGAAACTTCAATTATTTGATAGCTTGCATAGCGACGTCTGCTGCCTCTCGTCGGAAGATGCCTGGCTCGTCCATAGTCCCGATGATGTTGTCTGGTGTGATTCCCCTCTTCTATGCAAAGTCAACTAGTGCCTTAGAAGCTGCGATAGCCATGTTGTTTGTGATTCTCTTTGTTCTAACAATGAGTGCGCCCTTCAAAATAATTGGAAACTTAACAGAGTTGTTGACTTGATTTTGGAAGTCAAGAACTACATCGCCTCTTCTTGTAGCAACGATGTACGCTCCTGCCTCTTTTCCTGGTACGGATAGATCTCAGGCACTGGATTTGCACAGCAGAAGACAATCAGTTTTGTTCCCATTGACCCAATCCAATCACCTTTTGCAACTTACAACCATGTGGTTGTGATATAAAAACGTCTATGTTTTTATTTCAGACCAAGACAAAATCAAAATGTCTTGATTTTGTTTAGGTTTGTGTTCTTGCATATTTCCATTTACCCATTTCCTGTAGAACCGCGAATACTTCTCGATATTGTCACGTCCACAACGAAGCGACCCATTGATATTAAACATCACGATTTTCTTTGGGTCAGCACCCGCACTCACTATCAGTCGCAGGCATGTCGCATTTGCACTCCCAGCACCAATGAAGACCATCTCGATGTCTTCAAGTCTTTTGTAAACCAACCTGAGTGCGTTGAGCAACCCAGCCAACGTCACTGGTGCTGTGCCTTGTTGGTCGTCGTAATAAACGGGGATGTCACAGATCTCTCGCAACACGTCAACCACTTTGTCAGCTTGGCTGCGATATGTCTTCGAAATTGATTGCACCAAAGGTGTGATGTATCCGCTGCACAAACTCATCAAACATCAGCATCAGTCTTCTCAACAACCTTCGAGTCAATGCAGATGGGAACGGCGTCAATACCACACAAGTACTTCATCAGCAGCTTTTTTCCTTTCATCACACCAAGTCCACCAACCGGGGTAACATCGCCATCCGTGACACGGATGTTTGTTGAGATGCGAGATACGCCGGGGGTGTAGTACGCGTTGAACCAGTTAAACCCACATAGTGCGCACTTCGGCATGATCCGGATCTTCACTCGAAAGAATTTGTGCGCCTTCTCAACAAGTGTCTTGTAAAACTCGGTCTGTGTATTGAGTAACCTAGCTAACATTTGTAGAAAGGCACACCACAAGTGATACGCCCCTTTAAGTGTCGAGTTTTACGAAATGTTGTACTTTTATTGTGACACTTCAAGTTTCGCTGCGAAATGTATTTTAAATACGTGTTGTATCTGTTGCAAAAAAATTAATCATCTCACTAGACTGGTAGTTTTTAGAAGTTTTCAAGACGCTCAAAATTGAAACTGTGTAGATACAGCCCACAAACTCTCTAATCAACTCTTATTGACAATTTTTCAACATACTTATTTATAACCAACAAACAATTAATTAATAAATTATTAATATTAAATAAAAAAAGTAATTTCTAATTCAAAAAACAGTTTCTCGAATTATGACCACTTTGACCACATTTTTTACTGTGATAAACTCTTTTAACCAAAGAAGTTGGTTCCACTTTATTCAAACCCTGACCAAAAACAGGTGGCTTCGGTGGAACTACTCTTCCTGGACACGTCACCATTTCTACCATTATTCTGGGTCTTGGTCCTTTTTGAAATTGTGGCGATGGTTCAGTTAAATTGTCAACAAAATTTTGGGTGACTATTAACAAGCGACTTTCTCTCTGGTTAATAGTTACTAAATCTACCACTTGCAGATTTAGTTACTATTAAACTTTGTCGGAGTCTTTTCCCCTTTTCTTCAACAATAAATTCTTCAATGTGTTCTGTTGTTTCTTTTTTCCCTTTCAAAACGTTGTTGACGAATTCATAATATCTCACCAATGGAGTGTTGTCTTTTTTAAAAAACGTTTTCAATTACTTCAAGGGCAAAGTGTAAATCGCTTCGGCTTTTTGATGGCTTAACTGTCTTGTCAACTGAAATGGTTTCAGTTGAATGAACACATTTTGTAATCTCAAAGAGTTTTTCATTGAAAATTGTGGCTGGAAGTGGGAAACACCATTTTATAGAGTACAGTGAAACCAAGTGAATGTAAAGGTATTTGTTATCTATGAATTGGTCGCAGTTGCACGAAGATAAAGTGGTGCCATCAAAAATCATTCCCATACCATTTATCGGGGGTCTATAAACTGGTTGGGATCCATAAACTAGTTGGGGAATGCTCCAAAACATCGAAATTAATACAATGTAAAACATAATCAATTATTATTTATTGTTATTATTCAAAAGAACAAAAACCCTTGATTTTCCGTTTTCGCTCACTTTTTGGAACAATTTTGATTTATTTGTTTGTGGAAGGAAAATGGATTTATTAACTGGCCAATAATATGAACGCTTTTTGTAAGTCAAGTATTGTATTTGTAACTTTTAAAAACATATTTTTTACAAATATTGTTTTGTAACAAACCCGTTGCAAAGTGACGTATAAAAATTTGCAATAATTTTTGTTTTTTGGAACGAAAAATGAAACCTCTGTTTTTGTATTTATCTAAAAAATAGTCATCGTTTCTCTTAACGATGATGTTTATTTTAATATGTTTAAACACAAAGTATTATATATGATACATGTGGGATAAGGTTATAATATTATTGTTCGTTATAAAGGGTAATATGTTAAAATATGTGTTTTAAAAAGTTAAAAAACGAATCCCTGTAAAAATAATTTATACTCTTTATTTTGAAAAATTGGAATTTCAAATTGTTGTAACGGACTCTGTGATAACATCTATAAAATAAATAAATTGAAATGAATGATAGGTAAATGCACAACATTAATAATTGTAAGGTTGTTGATTTTTTTGAAAAAAAATGAAAAAAATAGTTTTATTGATAATAAATTATATAATTGTTTTAGTTTTATAAATTAATAAAGTCAACTTTGATAAACACATTCTTGGATATCAAGAGTGAGTTTTGTTGTTAATAAAAAGCTGTTAACAACATGTTAAATACACCATTTGAATGTTGTTTGTCTGATCCCTGTTATTTATTAAAGAATAAGTTGATGTTTGAATAATTATTCTTGATAAAATAATAATTTTATAAACTAATAAATACGCATATTAAATATTATTAATAATTATAACACATAATAGTATAATATAACAAACATCTAAAGTAAAAACATTTTTATAAAAATAATGTTTTTTATTAAAATAATTTCAATAAATATTTTAATCGCCATTTATTGCCATAATAATTTCAAATGAATCTCGATAAACAATTAAAATTTAATAATTTATTATATTAAAATATTAATTGTATTAATCAAAAACGTTGTTACGTTTCAATTCAAAATTTAAATAAGATAAAATTACATAAAAATATAATGGATTAAAAAGTCAACAGATTTAAAAACGAATTTTGGACTATAAAAGAAAATGTTTTGAACTCAAAACAGTAATTCATTGCGATATTTATAATATGCGGGGAGAGATTGTGATAAAATATAATATATAATGTGTGTGAGAGCGAGATAATTTAATTTGCCATGGTCGTTGACCACTTTTTGTGTAGTGTGTGAACAAAATGTTTGAATGTGTGCTATATGATAAAGGAGAGAACACAATTCTCTTCCGAAATAATATATTTTATCCACAAAAATATAAATGATTCGTTTTTATTCATTGGTTGTTTTTGATTTTTTATTAATTTCTAAAATTGCAAAACAACAAAAACAAAAATAGAAATTAACATGTTTTATACTTCCCAAAACTGCAGAGCAGGGTTTTTCTTTTCCAAAATGTGTGTAAATATTGTTTTTTCCTTTAAAAGTTTCTAATAAATTCCCCAACCAGTTTATAGACCCCCTTTATTACAGTTAGTAGCAACCCATTGTATTTTTGTATTAAAGGGTTTCTTGAGGATAAGGTGTATCCTCAGGATTAAAGCTATCCCCATTAAAAAATATTTTTCTGAGGATACAAAAATCAAATCCATAAGGTTCAGTTCCCCATAAGGCCCACTCTCATAACTCAAGTTATAATTTACATTTAATATTTCGAGTCAAAGTTCGAATTTTAAATGATGGTAATAATTTGTCATAAATGCCAAAAGATTAAAAACAATCAAAAACAATCACCAAAATAATCAGTGAACAAAAACAATAATTATATCTCGCGAACTTGAGACGGGAAATAATAAAATGTGAATTATACTTGTTCATATTATGATTATAAACTTATTGATATTATTTTCGAATCCGTTATAATAACATAATAATTAAAATTTACGTTTAAATTGATAATTGTTTTTTTATCAAAATGAAAATTGAAAAAGTCGAAAACAATGATTTTCTAAAAATGTAATTTAAAAATAACAAATTTATAAATAATTTTGTAATTTATGCATTGTTCAAATTTATTATAATAACAAAGTTAATAATGTTGTGTATATTTTAATATGATTGTTTCATTTTGATATTAACTTGTGTTTTAAACAGATTTACAGTTCTGAGGATGGCAATTATTTTCTGAGGATGACGGAAATAGAAAGTTTACACTTTTACATCTGTCTGAAATGTATATTGAGTAAGTTACTATTTTTGAATATGGGAACACGTCATTTCACTTTTTAGATGTTTAAGTCCGTGTTGATAATGTCTGTTTGTTACACGACTTACCACCCTCAGAGATATGTATAGCACTGCCACTATTGATTTAAAATTCTATAAATAAAATTATCAAAGAATTTTTATAAAGTGAGTTTTGTTAATTGATTATATCAAAAATCGTCAAAACAATACAAAAACGCCAAATAATATATAAAATTGATTGATAAATTGAACACATTTCTATTGAGAATTAATATTGTATAAAAAATAATATTAATATAAACATATATTTCTTGTGTATATATGTTTTGAAAAATAAATAAAACCATTTAAAACAAAAACAATAATTTTACAAATTTGTTTATTTATCAATCGTTGTCTTATCGATCTTCAAAACCTCGCGTTTTGAATTTGCGCAAATACATAAATTGTCATCGCATAGAGTATACGTTATTAATACGTTATTTGCTATCAATTTATATTGTTTGAAATATCATGAATTGATTTATAATAAATTGTATTTTTTTGTAAAAAAAAATTAAAAATTGTTAGATTAATTTGTTTTGTGATTTTGATAAATAAATCGACTTTTTCGATAATTTATATGTCTGCCAAATGTTTTCATTTAAACCAAGGTTAGTCTAGTGGTAAATCAAAAAATAGAAATAGATTATTTTTTTGTAAAAATCAACTGAAAGAATCATCTTTCAAAAAATCCATAAATAGCATTTTTAAAGAAAATCATGTGTTTCAAAATATACCTTTTTGATCTTAGGCAAAAAAATCTAAATTGAAAGAAATTATTTTTAAGATATTTACCATCTTCAGAAAAATTAACAATCCTCATGAATCCCTTTATTATAAAAAAATAAAATTTTAACAACAATAATTTTAGTACTTTTATAAATTAAGACGTGTTTTATATCAAAAACGATGAACAACATATATTGATTAATTTATGTATTTTTTATGTCGATGAAGCGATAATAATTATTATATATGATATCTTAAATAAAAACTCGTATTTTAATGAGTATTTCGCATTCAACTGCATTTTCAAAAAATGTGAAATAATAATTCGTTTTTGTCAAATTATATTTCTTAAATAAGCTCGAGGTTCTGACAATATTTTTTATTTAGAATTAATCATCAACGCAAAATACAAAATTATTATCACAAACCAAATGTAGTGTCAATAAGTGACAATGGTGATAAAATGTATTATTTTTAAAATGTTCCATATAGTTTATGTTAAATGCGATAAGTTTAATATGTTATTACAAAAGTATTATATTTATATTTAATCTGTGTTGGTCGTATCAAATTTTTGCTATTGGTGCATTTAAAAACAGTTTACATGTGACTTGAATGGTCGTACTAATAACAATGCAGTTCAAATCTTTTTATTGATAAGCTCCTTTTTTAAAAAAAACTATGTCGATAAAAGTTTTTGAAAATGTAAAACACTTTTTATAAGTAACTTACTTCCGAACAATCACTTAAAAATCGGCACATTATAGAGATTTGTTGTGTTTAAAGCGTAAATATCCGAACTCTTGTCTGTTTAGTTATAAACAATTATTAACATAATTGAATTAATTCATCATGTTAACATATAATAACTTTGGTTGACAACAAATAAATTTTCTGTTATGTTTAATAATTATTTTTTGGTTTTTTATAAACATTATTTCAATTCATTATCATATATATTATAATAAACTAGATCAACTCAATTTTTATCTTCGAATACTCAAATTAATTTAATATAATTAAATATTAACTAAAAATTTAATTTGTTGTATTTAAAAGATGATTCAATTCATTCAAAGATGATTGATCAATTGACTTTTTCGTTTTATCTTATTTTACAACTAAAATATAATTATTTAAAAGTGATGTATTTAATAATTTTTAAAGATGACATCAATTTAATTTTTTAATTTGTTTAATTTAAAATCAATAATAATATATTTATTGTGTAGTTTGATAATAAAACGTTTTTAAAAATATTTTATTTCACAAATAAATAATATTGAGCATTGTAAATTAAATAATTAAACTGATTATTTGTACATTAATTTTATTTGCTTTAAATAAACAAAATAAACCAATATTTCAGAAACACTATAAAATAACACAATATAAACTGGAAATAAAAAGTCTGTACTCGATATAATTCTTTTTTGTGTGTTTTTTTTAATATTTTTTGGTAAAACGAATAATTAACAGAATAAAATACATTTAAAAAGAGAAAAACACAGAACATAAAAAACTCATAAATTTTTTAAAAAAGAAAAATAATTATTTTTTAGATGAAAATTTTAAAAGAGTGGAATTGAGTTTTAAAAAGTGGTAAAAAGTGGTTGAGTTTGGCAAATTGTCAAAGAACTTTTTTATTAAACAATGAAACCAGTAATGAGGACGCGAGAAAGTAAAATGTGTGATAAACTCCGTCATCAAAAATTAAAAGACGCATGCACGGATTTGATTAATGGAATATCAATAACAAAGTTTCAACTTCAAGACACCTTTCGAAAAGTACAGTTCATTCATTAAAAGTTAAGTTGAATGAAATCCACAATTTATTCCAAAATTAACAAAAATGGGAAGACCACCAAAAATCACAAAGGACGCTATGAAAAACGTCGAAATGTCAACGATAATCAATCCACAATCAAGTAGTCATAAAGTTGGGATGGAAATTGGTCTAAGTGCAACAACAGTTAATTCTATACGCCACGAATTAAAATTTCATTATGGAAAAGCGATCAAAAGACCATGTTTAACAGATAAACATATTGAATCACGATACACTTTTTGTAGAAAACAGCTGTGGCAAAAGAATATTAATAAATGGACAAGTTGTGTCATTATCTCAGATGAAAGTCGTTTCTGTCTTCACTCCGATGGTATGATGATGTGGAAACCTTGGGGATATCACCCAGATACAATTTTTGAATCGACTCCCAAATATGACCGCTCTGTAATGGTCTGGGGAGCAATTGCAAAGGATTTCAAAAGCAAACTTGTCTTCTGTTCCAACAGACTCGATTCAGCTAAATATTTAGACATTCTAAAAGAATCGGGAGTTTTTGATGAAGCTGTTGAAAAGTGGGGACGAAAAAAATTTGTTTTTCAACAAGATGGAGCTCCTTGTCATACTTCAAAGACGACATTAACAAAACTACAGGGAATGGGCATCAAAGTACTTCAAAAATGGCCTGCTAACTCACCTGATCTAAGTCCCATAGAACATCTATGGTCGATAATGGAAAAGAAAATAAGAGAAAAAACAAAAGTGTTTGAAAATGAACAAAAATTAAAAGAAGCTTTATTGCTTGTATGGGATGAAATCCCGATACAAACAATCAACAATTTGATTGAATCTATCCCAGAAAGATTCAAATTGTGTTTGAAATCAAAAGGTGGGTTTATTGGTGACAAACTTTAATTATTAAAGTTAATAAGGTTTGTCGTGTGGAACGTATAAAATTTGGGTAATTCAGCTTAACTGTTGCATAATTCCCACATTATTCGCTGATTCTATTTTTGAATTGATTTTGGTTGTTATAAAAGTGTGTACTTCGAAATAAAAATTATGAAAAATAGATTTGAATCTTAATAAATATCGGGAAAATACTCTAAAATAAACAAATTGATTAAAAATGGTACACACTTTTTATTTCCAGTTTATACTCATTACCACGTGTGTAATCAATTTAAATGCTGTTATGTATCTTTTTAAACATCAGTTAAATGTCAATCAAAGTTGGAATTAATGGTTTTGGAAGAATTGGAAGATTGGTTGCAAGAGTGATTCTTACCCGCCCCGAGTTCGACTTGGTTGCTTTGAACGACCCATTCATGGACCCAAAGTACATGGAATACATGCTCAAGTATGATACTGTCCATGGAAAGTTCCCAGGCACCATTGCTGTTGAAGGAGGCAACTTAATCATTGATGGGCACAAAATTATTGTTGTAGCTGAAAAAGACCCGGCTCAAATTGGATGGGGGAAACTCGGTGTAGACTATGTTGTTGAATCCACTGGTGTCTTCACCACAATCCCTAAATGCGAAGCTCACCTTAAGGGAGGTGCCAAAAAAGTCATCATCTCCGCACCATCTGCTGATGCCCCAATGTTTGTTGTTGGTGTCAACACTGAAGCCTACAAACCAGAGATGAACGTTTTGTCCAATGCCTCGTGCACTACCAACTGCCTTGCTCCACGTGCCAAGATTATCAATAATGAGTTTGGTATTATTGAAGCATTGATGACCACCATCCACTCCACTACTGCTACTCAAAAGACAGTCGACGGTCCATCCGGAAAGGACTGGAGAGCTGGCAGATGCGCGGGTTGTAACATCATTCCAGCTACTACTGGGATTGGGGGAAAACTCGCCCCTATACAAACTCGCCCCCCCCCGAGAATTCACCCCTGTAATTTCACAAAAGTTCAACACAAGTTCAACAAAATTTCAACAATAAATTTTTGTATACAATAAATAAAATATTTATTTTTACTTTAATTTATATTAATAAAATAAAATAATTATTTATAATAAATATATACATGTGATGATTTTAATATTATTTATTCAAAAAAACAACAAATGATCATTTTGTTCATGTTTTATATTATATAATATTATTATAAAAAACATTTTTATATTAAATGATATTAAACATCAATTATATTTCGTTTTTATCGTTAATTAAATACTATTATATTTTAAATAATAACAATAATAATTAAATAATAAAATATTATGTTATAATAAAAACAAATGAATACTGATATAGATTTGTAAATTAATTAAATGATTTAGTTAAGTTTGTTTCTTTTCTTTTTATTATTTCTCTGAGCCGACATTGTTTTCATCAATTTTTTGGTTTCTTTTGCAACACTTTTTCTCCTTCTTAACTTGGGTGTTTTATAATTGTTATTTTGCATTGATAATTCAACATCTTCTAAAAAACACTCGGTTGATTTCCAACTTCGTTTCTCAATTTGAATTTTTTTGTCACTTACAATTGTGTAAAATAAATTATCTTTTCTGTGTATTAATTTAATTTTCATTTTGTTATAATGTAAATTTACCAAACTCTATATCTATATGTTGTTCAGTTGGTTGTAATTTCTGATTTGTTTTTTCTTGTGTTTCACCAACATTTGTGCAATTATTTTCTTGTTCTAATATTTCGATAATTTTATTTTCATTATCGACCCCAAGCGCACTTGACTCGGCATCAGATTCAAAAACGGTTCTATTTTCCTTTCTATTTAAAATGATTATACAATCTATCAAAAATTGTTTCGATGTCAAAGGAATTTCACTAAATAACTCTTTTTGTTTTTCGTTAATTGACATATTTTTCTCAGTGGTTTTTTGTTTTGTCGTCGTTTAATTAACTGTGTGTTATTTTGAAAAAATTTGACGTCCAATATTTTTAGATATTTTTTGAGTTTTTCTATAAAAACGTGAACATTTGGATGTGTTAACCCATTCAATCTGTTCAAAGCAGAATGAAAGCTTTCTGCACGATTTGATGTCCTTTCTGTTAATCCATAGACACACCAAACCCGTTTTTTAAAAGCCCCGATTAAATAATTGTTTTTGAAATAAATCAACACTTTGTTTATATCTTCATCGTTGTTGTCTTTTACAATTTCATCAAATGCGAAATTAATTCTATATTCTGGTAGATAAGGAAAACACATTAACATTTTCGCTACAAATTTAAGTTGGTCTCCATCAACATACCTTTTTAAAGACCAAGATATGAAACTTTTCGAAACAATGATTGACAGTAATGAAAATGACAACATTTTATTATTGTATCTTTTTCAAAAAGTCTTCCAAAATAAACCAAATTGAAATCCCCGATTACAATTTTATTTTGATGAAAAATTGGTGTTTCACATAGCTCTTCGACTTTTTTAAATAAAACATCATAACTTTCAAGTGATTTGGATTTCATACAACAATAAAAAACTGGAAAACTTTGACCGTTTTGAAGACCTTGAATAGTATATAGTTGAGAAAAAAGTTCTAAATGTAAAACTGAAATTCTAATATAATATATATTTTATAATTTTATTTTAATCACAATGATAATATAATATATTATTATCATATTTTTTAATATACAATATACAATATACAATATACAATATACAATATACAATATACAATATACAATATACAATATACAATATACTATATACAATATACTATATTCTATATACTATATACTATATACATTATTTTATGTTTTATGTTTGAATTTTTCAATTTATTGTGATAAAAATTAATATTAATATTAAAAATAATAATAATAAAAGTTAATTGTTGAATAAAATGTAATATCATTTGAATTATTTTTTCGATGCAATTAAATAACAAACTTGGACATGTTTTAAGAGTGCCATCAATAAGAAGTATTGTTGATTGGCAAATTAAAGAAAAATATTCTTTTTTCCCAAAAATAACCATTTCTTTATCACAGTATAATATCAATTCTTTTTCTTCATCTGTAAATACAATTTGATCGGTTGATGTTGGGTTTGGAGCAATTTGTTTATTTAATTTCACAAACCTTTCTCCGGTTGAAAATCGTTTGGTCGAACCCAAAACATAATTTTCAGCGACTATTTCTAAAGTTGTTTTATATGTCGAGGAATTGCTTTTTGAAGAATCTCTAAGCAAACACGTGTAGTAATCATCAAAATAATCAGAAGTTTCATGTCCGTGTTCTTTTTTACCACGAAATTCAAAATTGTCTAAATGACCATATTCATCTCGATGATACCAAATTAGTTTTCCGCATACTCTACAACGAAAAGACCCGGTAGCGCGATCTTTTGGAGAAAATTTATAACCGTCAACATAAGGCATTTCTTCGCCTCTTTCAGATTGTAATATTACAAAATGTGGAGGAGAAGGAAAATTTGATGATGGATTCTGATGAAATTCCATTTTTTAAATAAATGGTTTTTGTATTTTAACCCCCATAAAAATTACTAGGTTTTAATATACATAACGGTTTTAAATTATTATTGTATAATCATATTTAATTAACGATAAAAACGAAATATAATTGATGTTTAATATCATTTAATATAAAAATGTTTTTTATAATAATATTATATAATATAAAACATGAACAAAATGATCATTTGTTGTTTTTTTGAATAAATAATATTAAAATCATCACATGTATATATTTATTATAAATAATTATTTTATTTTATTAATATAAATTAAAGTAAAAATAAATATTTTATTTATTGTATACAAAAATTTATTGTTGAAATTTTGTTGAACTTGTGTTGAACTTTTGTGAAATTACAGGGGTGAATTCTCGGGGGGGCGAGTTTGTATAGGGGCGAGTTTTCCTTTTCCCACTACTGGTGCTGCCAAGGCTGTCGGAAAAGTCATCTCATCATTAAACGGAAAGCTCACTGGTATGTCATTCAGAGTTGGAACTCCAGACGTCTCATGTGTCGATTTGACTGTCAGAACTGAGAAAGAGGTTACAATCGAAAATATCAACGCTGCTATCACTAAATACGCTGAAGGTGAACTCAAGGGAATTATGGGAATTACACACGACTTGGTCGTCTCATCGGACATCATTCACGACGACAGAAGCTCTATCTTCGATGCTGCTGCTACCATTATCTTGAACCCACACTTCTGCAAACTCATTGCATGGTACGATAACGAGTGGGGATATTCCACAAGACTCGTTGATCTCATCCAGATCATCAGCAAAGTTCATTAAGTAATTCAGCACTACTCGGTTTTATGTTTTAAATAATCGTATTTGTTGATGGTGTATCTTAATATAAAATTTTTATATGTAAAAATGTTATTAAATTGTTTTGAAAATGTAACAATTTATATTTGAAAAATTAATATGTAATTATTTCGATTTTAATAAAATAGTACTTTAACCTTACGATAATTTTGTTTTTATGAACATTTTTTGAAAAAAATTGTTGATGATAACACAAATGTTAGTGTTTTAATTTAAACATTTCTAAAAATTGAAAAAAAGGAAAATTTATAAATTATTGTTTGCGGGATATGTTTGTTTACTGTTTACATTTCAAAAGAGTCGCTACAATGTTAGTTTTTTGTATATCATATCAAGTTCAAAAAAAAACAAAAACAATAAAATAAAAAGTGTTTTATATAAATCGGTAACATTATCGTATGGTTAAAATGGTCTGATACAATTATGAATTTCTAGAAACATTTGTCTTATCTTAATCATTTTTCAAATAAATTTGTAATGAAAAGCGATTATTCTTATTGGTGTTTAGTTTTCATGTATTTTATAAAGAAGCTATTTACACTTTACAATAATTATAATAAAATAAAGTAAATTAACCACACAGTCAAAATAATATATTAATTATTATTCTGTTTTTATGAGTATTTGTAACACACAAAACAAGATTATTTTTGATTGTTTATAAACAAAAAATCATTTTTATATGATTATAAATACACATACAAATTATATAAACAATTTCCACAAGTACATAGATGATTACAGGTAGTTAAAACCTCCCGTCTTTTTAACAGCTTCCACTTAATTTTATATATTTAAATAATATTAATATAATAAAATGTATTGTATTGTTTTCAATGAAAGTTGAATATGTACAGTGCATACTTTTTCTGTCCGAGGTGTGTATCCTAGTTTGTATAACAATTTCATTTTTTATAACTATTAAACCGATAAAAAGCGGTTAAAAAAACCAGAGCGTTCTTTTATCACTCTATAGAATGCGCTTTTTTTGTTTAATCCTTTTTGTTCAAAATCGTTTTTATGTAACTTTTGTTTATAAAAAGTAATTTTTGTTTAGAGTACACATATTTTTGTGTCAAAATAATTAAATTTATCAAATAATGATTAGTTATCCGTGTATTTATCATGTCCTCATTTTTGTGGTTATTCGATTAATGGTTAGTTATAAATAGATTTTAAGTGTTGTTGTGTCTTTTGGCATAAAAATGTGTTTTTGTATTCAAATAAAATATCATAAAATCATTAATTATTGGTATGAAACAACAAAAATATAAAAACATGATATTAGTAATTATTAAATACGCATACAACCCTTTTATCATATTAAAACGAATATAATCTTGTTTTTAAACAAAAGATTAGTTGTTAAGTATGTCACAATACACAATTTTCAATTTAGAAACACATCGTCATCATTTAACAAATTCACCTGTAATGTATTACAATCAAACAACTATTCCATATCAAAGTTGTTATATACAACCCCAATTGATAACATCTGAACTTTTACAACCAATATTTTCAACACCAAGTTTAGGAACGAATCTACCAGAATTACAAAATGTTCAACAAACACCATTTTTTTCTTTATCAAGGCAAAACATATTTAATTCAATTCCCCAAAATGTTGATATTCAGCCCTTTTATAACAACCAAGATAATACTAAGATAAACCACGTTCTCGAAACAGTTTTAAGTTCTAAAGGTACTTATTTGCCGGTATTAGATGGAATTTTGTTTTACAAAGATGGAAACAGTAAAAATGGATTTAAATGTTCATGTTTTAGAGATTTGTGTAAAGTAAAAATTAAAACAGAATTAGTAAAAGATGGTGATGTTTATAATTTTAAATCCTTTGTATTTGTTGGTGACAATATTCACGAACATAAAGATTGCCCACATTTAGAAAAATTAAATAGTATTAAAGACATTGGAAAAATAGCGTTAAATCATAATCCTCAGCTTCCTAGATCCGAAGGTATGAAAAATTTTGATTATTTAAAATACAAGTCCCGTCGTTCTTCTGGTAAAAAATTGTTTTCTGAAAAATACAACAAAATTCATAATGTTAAGGGAAATTTTGATGAACATGAATGTTATAATGAATATCATATTTACAAAGATAATAAAATGGATATTTTTTGTTGTAAACAAAAATTAAAACAAATTACGAACATTGTCACTTTTTGTCTTGATGGAACTTTTAAAGCTGCCCGAAACCTTATTACCAGTCGTATACAATTCATGGAATATTAGCAAATGGACAATGTTTTAGATTGTTTCATTGTCTTTTGATGGACAAAATGAAAACCAATTATGACACAATGATTGATGTTGTAATGGGGTATGGTGTTACTTTCGGCATTTCAATGTTTCACAAAGAATCAACAACACTTGTAGATTTTGAAATTCCAGTAATTCGTTCTCTAACAGAAAAAACAAAAACAAAAATTCAAGGGTGTTTGTTCCATTTTGGACAATGTATTTGGAGATATTGTCAAACCATTGGTTTAAAAAAGAGATTAGAAACTGATGAAAAATTATGTAATAATGTAAGAAGACTGAAATCTATCGCTTTTTGTCCAGTAGATGACATTCCTTGTGTATTCCAAAAGCTTAAAGAAGAAAGTATAAAAAAGAAGATGGCGATTTTATAAAAATTATAAATTACTTTGAAAAAACTTGGATAAAAGGATGTTTTATTCCCAAACTATGGTGTGTTTTTGGACAGAATAACAGGACGAACAATTATACTGAAAGTTACCATAATGTTTTTTTCAAAAGAATTGGAAGGAAAAAACCAACACAATGGCAATGGTTGGAATGTATCAAAGATTACGAAAACGAAGAAATGCAAATTGTTTCTAAATGACAACAAGTGGACAATTTAAGCGTACTTCAAAAACATATCAAAAAGAAAATGAAGCAATCAAAAATCTCACAACAAATTACACAACTCAAATAACAACAAATTATTTACACGACTTTTTAGATGGAATATCCCTTGTTGTTAAAAAGTTCAGAGAGGAATGCCTGTATGAAGAATTACCATTTGAACAAAAAAACAAAAATTGATTATGAGGAAGAAAAATTAAAAGAAAAATTGGAAACAAATGATGTGGCAGAATCTATTGAAACATAAGAAAAAAATAAATTTTGTGAAAAGAATGTCAACAAAGTAAACATTTTAGATTATACAATAGAACACGAAGAAAAAGAACATTTGGATAAAATAAAAAGTTCAACAAATAAAAAAACTAAACTAAATACTAAAACAAAAATTCAAAGTAATGATGTTTTTAAACCAAGAAAAAAACAAAATCGAGCAATATGTGGTTCACTTAGCAGTTTATTGAAAAGAATTAAAAAGGGTGTAATTCCTCTTTAAACAACAAATGTATTATTTTTTTCTAAATAAATATATAAAGAAAAATTAAAATATTTAAATTTATAATTAAATATTATTTTAAACAAATATGTTTATTACTAAACATAACAGAAAAACACTAAACAAAAATCAGTATTTTGAAAAAATAAACAAAAATCGTTAAACAAAAAAGTTTCACCCACTCTATCTTGTCTAATTGACCAAAAATATTAAAATTTTTATAAAGTCTGTTTTCTATTTGACAATATTGGGTTTTTACTATTATTTATAATAACAGTATTATATTTTAAAATAAAAATAAAGTGGTTTTTAACAGGCAAATATTATAAGAAGGATTTTTGTCCGTTTATTAACCAAATAATAAAATTTGATTATTAAAAAACTATAAAAAATGATCATAAACAAATGAAGTATTCAAATTCTTACGTATTTGAAAAATAAAATGAAAAGACGTAACAAGTTATTTGAGATTTCATAACAGATACTCAAGAAATATCACATGAATTCACAATTCCACGTGAAATGAATACAATGATAAGCAGATTAATAGAATTTGCAATAACTTCACATTATATTAGATTTTCTTTGAAATTAAACCACTTTAAAACATCCAACGACAAATAATCTCAATATAAAATGGTGCGAATTGAAAGTATCATATTTTCACAATCGTAAATAAACAGAAAAAGATCTTCATTTAAAAATTAAAAAACCTGAAAACGAAAAACTAAAAAAAATAATAATGTTATTAACGAGTTCGCCGAAAAAATACGAACAAATAAATTGTATGCGTGAACTATAAACGCATTGTTAGTAAAGCTTGTTTTGTTCTGTGTAATTTAGGAAATTCAAAAACAGAAATAGATGCGTGATAGAAACTGTCTCTGTCAAGAACTTGCTGCTCTCGACACTCATTGATAAAAAATTCGAAAGGCAAATGGATCCAAATGTTATCAAAACATATTTAAAATATTTGTATTTACAAAGTGAGCAACTTAACATGGGAACCCCCTAAATATTTTTCAAAAATTGATATTTGGCAAATCTTAGTTATATTAGTTCTCAATTGTTATTTGTTTTCTTTAAGTTGTTGGCGGACTAAAAAACCGCTTTATAGTTTTAACAGGTTTTCTTTTTTATTTTTTTAAAACCAAACTATAATTTGCCTTTTATAACTTCTCCCTATTAAAAAAATCACAAGGAAAAAATCTAACCTGTTAATCTAAAAACGATCAATTTTTTTAAAAAAATAAATGTCTGTATTATACTTTTTTTTATTATTATAATACTTTTTTAACAAAAATTTTTTCAAATTTTTTTAATTATTAGAAATTCTATGATGTAAAATATTTAATTTATATCAAAAATGTTATAATATTTTTTTTACAGACAAATTTTAATTTTGTTTACAATTTTTATTGTTTTTTTTAAAAAGTTTTTATAAAAGTTATAATTGTAATATTTGTCAATTATTTTAAAAAAAATTAAGTTTTAGTTTTGAAAAAACTGTTGTATCGGGAATTAATACTTGAATTTTAAAGAATTTGTTTTACCATTGTTAAAAATATTAATTTGGTCTTTAAAACATAAAAAGTTTAAAAATAATTTGTTAATAGGCACTGGTACTCTGCAACAATTTAAATACACTCTTTAAAAAAGTAAACTGACATCCACTCCGCCAAAACTATCTCACGGCATTAACTTCTACTCTATTGCAGAACTTCGTTTGGATGTTTGGTTTGTAAATAATGTTGTTCTTTTTGTTTATGATTTGTCTCATTGTTATTTATTTCTTCAATAAAAATTAAAGTTGTTTGTTTTCAAATTCCTTTGTTGCATATATCACATTAAACAAAAAAGGTTCGTTCAACCTATGTTTGTAACAGCAGCTCTTTTTACTTTAATATTAGGTACTATACTTTTTCTGAAAAAAATAAATTGATCAAATTGTTTAAGTTGTTTTGATAAAATAAACCATGATTTATAATAAACAAAATAATTCAAAAATAAAACTGAATAACAAAAATTGTAAATTTTTTAAGGCGATTCATAAGGTTGAAGGAGTGAATAATGTTTATTGACAGACTTTAGTCCAATTACTGAAATGACGTTGATGTTAATAATTGTTATTGACAAAAAAAATAATTTCAATTAAATGTTAATGCTTTCTAGTTTCAATATTACATCTCTCACGTTTATTCTTTTGTGTACGTCTTGACACCACATATCGTCCACAATGTTGTATATGTCTTCGTTCAAGTAAGACGGCCTTTTTAGGCGTTTTCCGCTCACAACAAAGTCGACTATATCCCATGCAAATTTAAATTGTTTATCCAAATATGGGTCTTTCCATATAGCACATTCAAACAAAGATATAGAAAAGGAAAACACATCTGCGCTTTTTGTGTACTTCTTTTTGTTCAACACCTCAGGTGCCATATATACTGGTGTTCCAACACCTTTTGTAAATGTCATGTTTGTCATTAACAAGTTATTATTTCTTGATGATCCAAAATCAGTCAATTTAGCATTCACTTTTTCATTTATATCTTGTGATAACACAAGAATGTTATCTGGTTTAATGTCTCTGTGTAATATCCCATTATCATGAAGATACGAAATTCCTTATGCTGCATCACTCATAAATTTTATTCTTATTTTTATTTTGATTTCATCACTTGTTTTGTGTTTCATTAAGTCTTGCAAACTGCCGTATTGTGCAAATTCAATGACCATACACGCCTTATTTGGAATAAACACAGCTCCATAAAAATGGACAATATACTCACACCTAAACTTGTCAAGCATTGACACTTCATTTTCAAATTCACCCATTAATCTTTCATCATCTAAAACAGTTTTCATCTTTTTGATTGCAACTACATTTCCTCTAAAACTTCCTTTGTATACAACACCAAACGAACTTTCGCCAAGTTTTACGTCTTCTTTCAATTCATCATAGTCAATA